>NC_034410.1:146776072-146793494 GCF_002078875.1 Numida meleagris
AGGACAGGACAGGACAGGACAGGACAGGACAGGACAGGACAGGACAGGACAGGACAGGAGAAGACTTAAGAGGAGAAGACTTAAGAGTAGAACAGAATAGAGTAGAGCAGAAAAGAAGAAAAAAAGAAAAGGCGAAAAGAAAAAGGAGGGGAGGGGAAGGGAGGGAAAGCCTGTCCCAGTGTTTGTCCACCTTCATGATAAAGAAATGTTACCTCATGTCCAATCTGAACCTCACCTTGTGCAGCTCTGTGCCATTCCCATATGTCCTACTGTTGCAGAGAAGAGATCAACACCTCCCTCTCCACTTCCTCATAAAGTTGTAGGGAGCAATAAGGTCACCTCACAGCTTCCTTTTCTCCTCCAAACTAGACAAAAAGTCCTCAGCCTCCCCTCATCCAAGAGGTCACGATTCCAACCACATGCTGGGTTATGAACACAGCAGGGAGGATGGGGGAGGGGATCTACCTCCTCTGTTTGGTTCCTGTGAGACTTCAGTAACATATAAGGTCCAATTTGGGGTTCTCAGTCCAGCACAGACAGTGAGTCCAGTAAAAGGCTGTATCGAGTGGGGTTCAAGTTGAGGCTGGACCACAGGACACCTAAGCAGAGGCCAGGAGCTGATTTGCTCACCCAGGAGAAGACAAGCAGGGGTTTTGTACTCTGGAACTCTTTAATGGCATGGTACAGAGAACATGAACCAGACCTTCTCTGGGATATGGTAGAAGAGACCTTTTGGTGCAAGAGCCCATAAAGAGACCTCCACAGATTCCTCCATGAGCAGAATCATCTCCAATGACACTGCAAGCATAGAAAATGCTCCCTGCAGCTTACAGGAACATAGTAAAAGAGGCAAAAGAAGTTCTCTCCTGTGCTGGCTGCAACGTAACACCAAATATCTGAAAAAATCTACATTAAGTGCCTGGTATCACTAGAAATTACTTATGGATATCAGAAGTTGCTTAGCACACATTTTCCATAAGCTTGCAGTGGAAGAGGTGATTACCCTCCAACTACAGGACTGTATGGGACCAGGGGGAAGCGAAGAAGCATTTATTTGCTGATATTATTACACTGAAAAAGGGCTCTCCCACAGTCAACAGCCTACCAGAGATATTTGGCCAGCACGTTATATGCACTGAAATTGTTTGCAGGATGGACCCTACCACCAATTAACTGATGGCAGATTTTAAATTAGGTGGTATTAGTGATGGGTTATAATAAAACATAGCTAAAATCTGGCACTAAGTCTGCCTAGAGACATCTGGAACCAAGACACTTTGGAAATAAATTTCAGTCTACTACAATTAAGAGGAACTTGTCTGCAAATGCTCATACTTAAGGACGCGATGATACGTGGCACATCTGTAGCATAGAAGGAAGGCAATAAGAAAGGCAGCAGGGTGTTAAGCAGTGGCAATGTGCTGTCGTTTTCCCACTCATGGTGCTTCCCAGTTGCCCCATGCTTGGTTCCCAGTTTGCAGGAGCACTGGTTGGGTGTTCAGCTGAGAAAGAAAACCCGCATGTTTGCTGGGTTGTATTGGGATGTAATTTAGTGACTCACGGGGGAAAAAAATACAAACTGCTGCTCTACAGATGGCAGTGACACTGCTGCCCTCGAGAACAATAGAGTTGTTGTAAAAAGGGACTTTCATAGAGGGCTAGAGAAGGATTTGAATTCTTAAATGTGTTGATATCCATTACCGACCTTTCAAACCCTTTCAAGAGAAACTTTCAGAGCAGCAGCCAGCGTCTTTCTGCTAAGTTTACAACTGAGAATGGGGGGAATCAGAGCTTCACCAAACTAAGAACCAATGAAACAGCCCCATCACACACTTCAGACACCATCCTGAGCACAAATCACACTGTGAGTACAGACCTTGCGATGTATCGGCTCGTGGCTGATCGGTTCAGGCAGCCAAATGGAGAGAAGCCAGGACTGCTGGGCGTGCAGCTCAATCGTGCTGTTGGAAAACAGGAAGAAACACAGACACATTCATGACCATTTGCTCAGAATCACAAAATTTTGCAGGGACTCGTGTGGTCTTTGGTGTATTATTGCTTGGGTCAGTATGCTCTTTGCCAGCTTAGCATCGAGGATAAGCCCTGCAAAAAAAGGTCTCTGAACTCCGCAGGGATCCTTTCCTCAGTGCTGGGGAACTGCTCCTGGGAAATGCACATGTATGCATTGGCTGCAGAGCAAAATGTGAAGCTGCAGCAGCCCAGGGAAACCCAGTGGCTGACCTCAGTCCGCGTGTGTATGCAATTAAATTGTCCTTGAGTGCTGTAGGAAAAGAGTGAACTGAAAATAAAAGCATTTCCAGGTGGTAGCAGCGTGCTTCAGTCACTCACCTGCCAGCCTGGGTGAGCTGGGGAGTGAGCGAGTGGAATTTGATAGTGCAGCAGCATGCAGTCCCCGCGCTCGAGCTGTCACTCTGGCTGCCAATGCCTGCAAAACCCCATCTGTTCCCTTTTCAAATGCAAAGAGCAAGCGTGACGCTGGTGGCCCACGAATGGAGACTGGAGTCATAGAGAGCTTGCAGGATGCGAGCAAAAATCTTTGGGCACAGCAGATATTGCATGGTTGTTCAAGCTTGGTGCAAGATCACTGAGTATTACAGTGGCATTTCACAGAACCATAAAATGCTTGGGAAGATCATAGTACCATAGAACCACAGAATGCTTGGGTTGGAAGGGACCTTAAAGACCATCCAGTTCCAGCCAGGGTTGCCACCCACCACATCAGGCTGCCATGGCTCCATCCAGCCTGGCCTTGAGCACCTCCAGGGATGGGACATCCACACTTTTTCTGGGCAATCTGCTCCGGTGCTGGCTCATGTCCAGCTTTTTGTCCATCAGGACCCCCAAGTCCTTCTCTGCAGCTCTGCTCTCAATGAGTTCTTCTCCCAGTCTGTACACATATACTTTGGATTGCCTCAGCCCAAGTGCAACACTTTCCACTTGGCCTTGTTAATCCTCAGTAGATTCTCATGTACCCACTTTTTGAGCCTGCCCAGATCCCTCTGAATGGCATCCCTCCCTTCTATTGTGTCAACTCCACCACTCAGCTTGGTGTCATCAGCAAACTTGCTAAGAGTGCCAATCCATTCCTTATCCACCAACAGTCTACCCTTCAAATTCACACCTCTCCAATTCAGAGATAAGGATGTGGTGTGGGACCATGCTGAAGGCCTTGCACAAGTTCAGGTAGATGACATCAGTTGCCTTCCCTTTGTCCACTGATGCCGTCATTCCATCATATAAGGTCACCAGATGAGTCAGGCACAGTAACTGTTTTCAGAGATGTTTTTTTTTGGCTTTTGGCTCGAGTTCTGCTTCCCCAAGGGGAAGATGAGGCCATCATGCTCAAGCAAACCTGACCTCCCAAACAACGCAGGGAGAGATCTAAATTAAAGCCCATCATTAGGGTAAGGTTAGAGCATCCCTCAGACCTCCGCAATTATTTTTAAAGCTCTTGAAAGCAAGCTCAGCAGGACAAACTATCCCAAGAGTGGGCTCCCCAGGGCAGCAGACAATCTCTCTAAATATTTAATACCTGGGCATAAAAGCAGACTCTGGGGTACAAGCGTCTTTCTGTGCTCACGTGCCATCCTTTTAGTTAAAGCAGCCTGACAACCACATCCTTTGCCAGAGAAGAGGAACTGCTAAATAAATAAATAGATAAATAAATAAGGGGTGCAACAGTCTCTTTCAGCTAGTTTTAAATGGATATATAACCATACTACAGACATGGCTGAATGGTTGGTTGGATTTCTTTCACAGCTTTCATCTGGCAAGAAGAAATGTTATTATACACAACCTAAAACCATTTGAAACTGTTGGGAGGATGGAATGTGTGCCACACTGGATGCATATCTCCCTTTACAGATTCCTACTGGGAATTAATTCGCAGCCTCCAAGCAGTTTCAATGCACGAGAATTACTCCCATTCTTTGCAAAATGTAGCACGGAAGCACCCATCGACCACATCCACAGCAGTCTGGCAGCTGGCAAAGATACACTTCCTCCTTGCTCTCTAATTACTCCGAGTGGAAATATTCATCCAAGTAATAGAGAACTGCCTAAATATTTACCCAGGAGGAGACAGCCCATCGGCCGCGTGGTCCAGAAGCTATGTAATTATGTGGTTTTTAACATGCAGCAGCCTGGAAAGAGGCAAAGCCTCATTTCTCTCTTCTGTCTACTGGGATTTATGGAGTTGCAGCACAACATCAGTTTTAGAAGCTTTTCCATCATGCAAAAAGAAGTTTAAACAGAATAATAGAATCACAGAATCATTAAGATTGGGAAAGACCTCTAAAATCTCCAAGTCCAACCCCAACCCATCCCACCATGACCACTAAACCATGTCTCCAAGTGCCACATCTCCACAGTTCTTAGAGATCTCCAGGGACAATGACTCCACCACTTCAACTGGCAGCCTCTTCCAATGTGTTACCACTCTAAAATACAAGAGATTCTCTGCAAACCTCAAAGCTATGAGTGATGAAGGTCAGAGCAAGATAGATGCAAGGTGGAGAGTTGGGCTCTCCAAAGGAACCTAAGCCCTGTGGGGCTGAGCAATGATACTGAGGAATGGAAAAGGGTTAAATTTAAAAATAGGAGCTGAAATGTGCTCGTGTGCAAATTCTATAGGGCTCCAGATTCAAAGAAACATAAGGGACATGGTTTACTGGGTTTGGTGGGGATGGGTTGATGGATGGACTAGATGATCTTGGAGGTCTTTTCCAACCTTAATGACTGTGTGATTCTATGAAACAAAATGCTGAGTGCCCCTAAGCTTGACTCTGACCCTGGAGAGCCTCACTTGGCCCTTCCTCCAAATGCAACCCAACTGAATTTTGCAAGAGAGGGATTAAGCATGCTGGGAGAGCACCAGTACTGGGACAAAGTGCTGCTGGACCAGGACAGCAAACTGCACATCCCTACACCAAATGCAGAATTTCCATTGCAGCAGATATTTAAATAAGTGTGCACAGGAAAAAAAAAAAAAGAAGAAGAAGAAATACAAAAAAAAAAAAAAGCTGCTGGGTGAGCATCAAAGAACTGCACATTAAGGGCTTTTTAACTGATTACACACAGCACAGCGGCGTCAGGCTTGATATTTTATATCCTGCATAAGGGACAGGTGTTTTTCTCTTTTCCTTTTTTTTCCTTAACGATTGAGTCAGGTCGAAGCACATCATCTGTAAGGAAACCCACAGCCCGTGCAAACGGGGCTGTTTCTCTTCATGCATCATCCCAACACGACGCTGGCTCTCAGAGAGCTGAGAAGTGATTGTTGTACCTCACCCAGCCGTGAGCCTTGGCGCGTCGCTCCAGAGGGAACGGAGCTGTCATGTTCATTAAATGCATGATTACAGCTATGATTAATAGCGGGGGCTATCGCCTAACTATTCCTTTTTTATTTTTTTCCCAACTCTGAGCAAATCCACAGCACAATAGCCTGGCTCCGGAGGTCCCTCGGAAGACGCATCCTGCTCCAAACTTTGCTTTTGAAGCTAAATGGAGCGAGGTGACCATGTCAATAGGGCTTCCCACTGGAGAGGTTGGAGGCTGTACCCCTATGACAGCACCCACACATTAATCCAGATGGTTTTCCTTGTAGACTGTACAACCAGGTGGGTTCCTTCCCCTGGCATCTGGTCCCTCTCCTCCAGGGAAAGGCCGGCAGAGATCTCCCTTGGCAAACCACCTTGGCAAACCATGCAAACCATTCTTGGGTGCTTCCCACAATGGGATGTGGGATGCTTCCATCCAGCTCTAACACCTCCATGCAACTCCTCATCACCCCAGGCTTTTTAATGCTCCCTGAGAATGCCACCTAAGAATTTCCCTCTGCATGCAAATCAACTGCAAACTTTGCAAGGAGGTTGTGCGGTTAATTACCTTCTTAATTATTTAGGCAGGATTTTATTGCTCCTAGGGCACAGTGAAGGAGCAGGAGATAAGGGGATGCACTAGGACCAAGCAGTACAGTGGAGTAAAGGGATGCTCGGGAGCATAATGTTATCAGGTAAATCCCCTCGTGACAATGGAACCTCTAAGCCCATTACAACAACCCCAAATCAGTGAGAATTTATCAAAATCTCACCCAAGGAGAGAAACGGGCTCCATTCCAAGTGTAGGATGTTGCTCCAGCTCTGGGATCACCGCCATGGGGTTTTGCCCCAGCATCCCATTATTTAGCCTTGCTGGACACCTGCACCATTGTAGCTTGCTTCTGCTCAACCCCCTTCATGCATGACCTTGGCACCAAGTAAAAAGGCTCTTTTCAACCACGCCATTTAATAGGTCAAGTTATAATTGCACTTCACCTTCTGCGGCACAGGCAGCCTACTTCTGGAGGAGGCGGCCATTCATTTTGCGAGGCTCTCCAGCCTTTGCTGCTGAACAAAAAGTTTTGAGGCTGGCACTCAGGAAATTTATTTCTTTAATTATTATTCATTTAAGTGACTTCCACTGTTTCAGATGATCAGCACTAGCAGCTGCTGGGGGTAATTTATTTTACTCACCAGACAGCAGAAGCCCTCACTTTCTGGAAGGTAACAACAAAACAAGGGCTTTTAAAGCAGCATTTCACGCTTTCCTGCCTGACTGCATCCCAGCTCTGAACAGGAACATGCATGTCCCTGCTTCAAGGCACTCACAGGCATTTTGTTATTAGCAAAGCACGCTCAATTAACGAAGCATGCTCTGGTTTCAATGCTGTTACACAATTGGCTCTGTAGATGCTTGGAAGGAGCATGGTTTTTCTCCCATGCCCTGCACACCCTAGATCCAGTGGTGCTCTTCAAGGATAACAGGTCCCAAACCCAAGGGGTTGAGCTCAAAGGGACTGAGGGATTGCGAAATCCTAAAACTGAGGTGATGGAGCTAAAAGGGTCCAGGGACTGAATGGTTGAGAAATCCTAAAATAAAGGGATTGAACTCAAAAGGAGCTGAGGAATTGAGCAACTCCAAACTTGAGGGTTTGAACGGAAATGAACTAAGGGATTGAGTGGTCTCAAAACAAAAGGACTGAGTGCAAAAGGGGCTGAGCAATCCCAAACCTGAGTGACTGAGCTTGAAGGAGTCAACAGATGGAGTAAATCCAAAGCCAAGTGACTGAACTCAAAAGGGACCGAAGGATTAATTAATCCAAAAACCAAGGGATTACGCTCCAAGAGGACAAATCCCAAACCCAGCGGACTGATCTTAAAGGGGACAAGGAACAGAGAAATCCCAAGGGATTGGAAATCCCAACTGATCTCAGAAGGGAACAAGGGATCAAGGATTCCCAAACCCAAGAGACTGAGCTCAAAAGGAATAAAGGGTTTTAATGAGACTGAACTCAACGGATTGAGTTTGAAGGGACCAAGGGATTGCGTAGTCCCAGAACCAAGAGACTGAGCTTGAAAGAGACCAGGGGATTGAGCAAACCCAAAGCCAAGCAACTGAGCTCAAAAGGGCCCAACAGACTGAGCAATTCCAAAGCCAAGGGATTGAATCCAAAGGGACAAAGACATTGAGTAATCCCAGAGCCAAGGGACTGAGCTCAAAGGACCAAGGGACCCAACTCAAACAACATCAAAATCAACACAGCAAAGCAGTGCTCCAACTTGAGCTGTTCTCACACCTTTGTGCATTAGGTTGGGCTCCTCAATCATCCCATCCCAACACGTTTTGCAGAATGAAGGCGGGACAACTGAGGCCACAGAGCGGTGAACAAGCTACTGGAGCTTGGGACATTCTTTGGCATGATGTAGTGGTGGGGATATTTGGGCATGAGCTGCGGGTTTTCCTGGGTATCCAAAGTTGCAAAGGGAAGATATCTCTGCAGGAAGCAGCCTTGGATGTGGCTTAAACTCCACTGCAGTGAGCCCACATCATGGGCTGCAATAGCTCTACCTGCACTGCTTGTGCCTAGATTGGGGTCAGGGCTGCCTTCCGGACAATGTCAAACCTTAATTTTGTTCCTGCTGCTTTCAATTTCATACAGGGCTGCTCTTTTTTTTTATTTCCCCTTTCAAATTTATTTTTGAAATGCTGTGTTGCCAGAACCTTTTGCTTGTTTCCCCAATTTCATGGAAATTCCTCAAGCGTCCGAATAATGCAGCAATTGTAGAAAGAAATGACAGAAAGGTTTGCTCAACCAGCTTATTGCATTTGCTTAATTAAAGCCACATCTAATTGCAATGTATCAAACACTTTCCACACTGTCCTGCTGCCACATTTCCTAATATTTCCGCTAAGTGAAAAATAGATCTTTGCATTTCTGATTGTAGTCAGGGCACAGAGAGACAAAATACCAACCCAATAAATTCAGGTGAACAGCAGAATTATAACCCATCGTAAGTAAATCCTGAGCTATTAAACTGTCATGAGCGCTTCCCATCTCTCCGCTACCCCAACGCACACTGGAGATTAAAAAGAGGAAAAGTTTTGCACAATATTCTCCCGTCATCCCTTTGGCTCTCCCAAAAATTGCACACTGGGCTGGTGTTTCTCTGCATGGTCACAGTCCAGCACTGGATATTTATGGACAAGGATGAATCCATCAGCCTTTTTTTTAAGTTCCCTAGGCATAAATTTGCTGTTTTCCAGAGGTTAGATGAATTTAGAAACTTTCATGCATTAGGATAAATGAAAAAAAGGTCTGGAACAAGAATTTTAAATATGGGATATGCAAGATGTGTTTAGGAAAAGCTGCCAGGAAAACACCAGAGCTCCAGCAGCAGAAAGAGTGATGTAAGCACCTCTCAGCACCTAATTAAATCCTCCAGTGTATCAACTGGAAATGAGGCAGCAACTGGAGTCATGTCCATCTCCATGCTGCAGGGCAAAACCCAGTAAACCTGAGTCCTACCCAAAAAGAAGTTCTTGGAAAAAACCCCAGTAACCCAAAGTGTCCTTGAAAAAGAATCCAATAATGGACAGATTACAGTCAACCCAACCAATGTACTCCTTCAAGATCTTCATCCTTCAAAAGGTCTCCCTGCTGCAATGGAAGACCCCAAGGCTTTTGGCTGCTCTGTCCTGAAATCTGGCTCCTAAAGCTGAATCTGCTCCATCTGACGCCTTCCATGGCCATGTCCTGAGTGTTTTGTTCATCTTTTGCTGCTCCAATAAAAGTCTGCTGCATTGAATCAGTGCCTGGGGATGATCCTCAATCTCAAATCCCCACTCAGGATGGTTCTTCCCCATGGGCTACAACAGTCTCATCTCCATTAAAACCCTTTGTTTACAAGGGTGGATAGTGATAGGACAAGGGGGAATGGTTTTAAACTGAGACAGAGGAGATGTAGGTTAGATATTAGAAGGAAGTTTTTCACACAGAGGGTGGTGACACACTGGAACAGGTTGCCCAAGGAGGTTGCAGATGCCCCGTCCCTGGAGGCATTCAAGGCCAGGCTGGACGTGGCTCTGGGCAGCCTGGCCTAGTGGTTGGCAACCCTGCACTCAGCAGGGGGGTTGAAACTCGATGATCTTTGAGGTCCTTTTCAACCCAGCCCAATCTATGATCCTCTGATTCTGTGAAAACGTATTTCATTTTTTCAAGCCATTTCCACTATTTGTTATAATTGCTTTGAATTTAACACATTCCCTGGCAGCAGAAATGCTCAGAAGTGCCTGGTCCCATGGAAAGGCAGCAGGAGTGCAGGGATTCAGACACTGCTAATGGGATTTTTGTCCCCTCTCTCAAAGCTCTTTCCCACAAACCTTTCCTTTATGGGTTTGTTTAATGGAACCTGGTGGGTAACAGGAATAACCCATTCACCTACCAGCACTGGATCTCAAAAGGGTGGGCTGTAAGAAGGGGCAAAATAAGGGAGATGGGACATCCATCATTTGCATCTCCTTACCCAGGAAACCCCAAAATGGGGTACACACAGCTCCCAGTGACACTTCCCAATGACATCGTCCTATTTAATTCCTCTCTTCATCCAGGCTGTTGCACTGTACATAAAATGACTTCGGCATTAAATTGCCTTTAGAGTATCACTCACAAACACGCTCATCTCTGCTGCCTCCATCATTCCAACAAAGAAAAACACCATGAAATCACTGGCTTTGCCTTTCCCACTTTAACTTTTCCCAAGGATTGCAAATACAGGGAGCAAAAACATTCAGTCCAGGTAGAAACTTGAAAAAAAAAAAAAACAACCAACACTTTAGGCACAATTAAAAACCTGATCCTGCCTGAGATCTGCACTTGAGGTGTCAAGTACCAGACGAGCTACAACACACATTTAATTGAAGCGAAATGTAAACCCAGAAACCGCATCAAACTGCCTGCTTCATAGTTATCTGCAGAGTGACCCTCCCAGCTTTGTTAGGTCAATATTGAATGCAATTCAATGAGCATATCAAATATATTTAACCTTGAGGTGCTACTTTGAAGCTGCCCAAGACTTAGCAATCCTCATTATGGTTAAAAAAAACAAGCAGTATAACAGGGTAGACCTAACCCTGGTGCACACTAACTTGAGAAAAACTCAATATTCTTAATTTGTTCCTTCTTAAAACTTTGGTTTCTTTTACGTTATTTTCCCTTCAGTGCTACTGTTAATCAAAAAACAAACCGTAATCAAGAAGAGCTTGGGGATGTCCTCTGGCAATGAGATGTCCATTACCTCTGTGTTGAGGTGCCAGGAACACTGCTAGGAAGGTTGGTTTTTTTCCCCTAAAAACTTCTCAGGGACCTCAGGTTGGATAGTAGGAAAAAATTATTCTCCGAAAAAGTGGTCAGGCATCAGAACAGGCTGCCCAGGGAAGTGGTGGAGTCACCATCCCTGGAGGTGCTCAAGAAATCTGGAGATGTGGCACCTGGGGACATGGTTTAGTGGGCATGGTGGGGATGGGTTGGGGTTGGACTTGGGGATCTTGGGCGTCTTTTCCAACCTTAATGATTCTTGGACTCTGTGATTCTATGACCTTGTTTAGAGGTTCTCAGGTGTTGCAGCAACTCAAGGGAAGTAAGGAGCTGTAGTATGCAGGCTGGAAACATCCAAACATAGTATGGCTTGGGTTGCCAGGGTCCCTAACAACAATCCAGTCCCAACGCCATGCCATGGAACAAGCAGCTACAAGCCAACCTCAGCTCCAAAGCTGAGGCACTGGTGGATATTTCATACAAATTAGGACAAATTCTCACTGCTCACCTGCTCTGCCAGGGCTCTTGGTGCTCAGATCTCTGCACCGACCAGGGGTGCTGGAAGTTTTGGAGAGTTTGTTTGCCGACACACGGTACATCACCCCTCCAATGCAGCGATAGCCTTTGCTCCTCCACCTCTGCTGTATGGCTTGGGATTTGCTACTCTTGGGCGTTGAGCTTGCTTGGGGGGACCTGTAAGGAAAGGTCAAAGCCAAGGTGAGCACAGAGTCAGGATGATACCACAAGGAGCTGTGAGCAAACCCAGAGTTGATCAGTGATACAGGCGGTACAGACAGCAAGCAGTTAAGTTCTTTCTTTGGAGAGTGAAAACAAAAGGAACTGGGGAATCAGATCTTATTTATTTACATCGAAAGTAGGTGTAATTAAAGACTCTACAAATGGTACCTCTTCCTTCTTGCACAAATAACCACTTCTTTCACCCAGTGTGCCCACAGCAACGCTTGTCCACATCCATCAGGTCCCACTCACAGCATGCACAGAAGCTTGTCCATAAACTCTGCAGATCTTTCCCATCGACCCCAAAGCACAGCTTCCATCTGCACTGCTGGCTCGTGTCTTCCTAACGGGCAGCTTGGCAGAGCCAAATAGGGATCCAGGTGGGCACGCAGATATTGTGTTGTTCAGCACTATGGTGCTGGGCTGCCTAATGGGCTGGAATAGTCTCTCCTGATGATGGCTACTACAAGCAGAACCAGAGGAGTGGTCACTTGCTGGATATTTTTGCAGCCCTCTGCAACTGCAGCTCTTTCAAGGCTTTCTCAATATCCTTGCATGGGACGAGCTGCCTCAGGATGCTGCCATCCCTTAATGCCAAAAGCAAATCCTGGGAGCCAAACTGGTCCCTTGCAGCACCGGGGACCCTCCTCCAGCTCCCCATCTCTCTACTACCCTCTCTGACGCATTCCCCTCCTAGGTCTGCAGTGAGGACAATGAAGGGTCAGGAACTGTGCTTTAGTTGCACACATTAGTGTTGCTCCTAATGCCTGTTTGCTCCAACAGGCAAAGGACAGCTTTCAGAAGCTCTCAAGTGACACCCTGGGGACAAATCGCTCCTGGATGGGCTCATCTGTCACCAAAAACCCTTTCCGGTTCCCAACCTGATTCCCTGCACGATGCCATCTCTCTCCCCATCCGCCACCCGGCTCATTGCTGTACATATGCCGTTATGCAAACAGAGCTGTTCCAGCCAAATCAAATCTACTCCAATATCAGTCGTCTTAACCATTTAGCACTAATCCAAACAGTAATTTGTTTATGCAAATTAGAGCTCTAATTTTGTATTAGTACAAACTATGCTCATAATGCTATTAGCAGAACGTATATAAACCGCGCATTACTGAAGAATATCTGTAAATTAAGGCCTGCTATCCTATCAGCAGAATGCAAACCCTGGAGAGCATTACCTTTAAATGAACATGTGCTGCAAAGAAAGAGAGAATTGTAAAATGTAATAGTTACATTTCTTAGTGCTTAGCGTGACAGCCTATTCATTTAATAGGGCTGTTGCCACTGGCTACCAACCTCAGAGAATTACTGCCAGATTTGCAGAGTGGATGGGGACAATGAAGTGCTCTGCTGCACTGGGTGCAGTTTCTTCAGGCAACCTCTGCCCTTGCTGAAGAGATGAGCAGAAAACCTGAAATTTTACAAGGAACAGCCACTTTGCAATCTTTCAGCTCTAAGCAAAGCTCAGGGAGTTGCAGCTGGTGTAGACCCCAAGAGCTGGAGAAAGGTTTCCATTGAGAAGGCTGCTTGCACACGTCTCCCCACAGTCATCCTCTTGCTGCAGGCACAGCATATAAAACCACAGAATCATTAAAGGTGGAAAGACCACTAAGATCATCTAGTCCAACCATCAACCCATCACCACCATACCACTAAACCATGTCACTTAATGTGACATCCACTCTTTTCTTGAAAACCTTCACAGACGGTAACTCCACTACCCCCCTGGGATGTATATAATGCACGTGAACCCTTCCAACCTTCCCAATGGAACCACCATGAGATGAGGAGGCATGGGATTTTCAGTGCCAATGGCTGATCATAGAGCCATAGAATGGTTTGAGTTGGAAGGGACCTTTAAAGGTCATACAGTCCAACTTCCCTGCAATGAACAGGGACACCCACAGCTACATCACGTTGCTCAGAATCCCATCCAGCCTGATCTTGAATGTCTTTAGGGATGGGAGATCCACATCTCTGAACAACCTCTTCCAGTGCCTCACTACCCTTACTGTAAAAATCTTTTTCCTTATACCCAGCACTTCAAGAGGTCCATGTCTCTCTTGTACTGAGGACTCCATCTGGATGCACATGTCGATATCATTGATGAAGATACTAAAGAGCACTGGTTCCAGCATTGGCCTCTGAGGGACAGGACTTGTCACCAATCTCCATCTGCACATTGATTCACTGATCACCACTCTCTGGACACAATCTTACAACCAGTTCCTTGTCCACTGAACAGTCCACCCATCTAACTCTTATCTTTCCAATTTAGAAAGAAGGATGTTATGCGGGACCATGTCAAAAGCCTCACTGAAGTCCAGACAGATGACATCAGTGGCCCTTCCCTTGTCACTGGTGCAGTTAGGCCATTGTAGAAGGACACTACGTTGGAAAGGCAGAGCCTGACCTTGATGAAGCCATGCTGGTTGTCATGAGGTGGACTTGCCATCTCTGGAGGTGTTCCAGAAAAGGGTAGAGTGGCACTGAGGGACGTGGCTTAGTGGCCATAGTGGGGATAGGTTGACAGCTGGATTGGTGATCTGGGAGGTTCACCAAGCTTAATGATTCCGTGATTCTGTGAATGGACATAGTGGTGGTGGGTTGATGGTAGGACTTGGTGATCTTAGTGCTCTTTTCCAACCTTAATGATTCTGTGATTATCCCATGCTGGGCACCTTGCACACAAAGCACTAGAAATGTGGAGTTTGAGGGAAAGTTTGGAGGTAGAGAGGAGGGATTTGGAGGAAGGGGGTGTCAAAGGGAACAGGGACACAATGAGGACTGATTCATGCTTGTGCCATTACTCTGATTTATTTAACATCTGCCAGATGGCACATCTTGCATCATAGTTCCATCTGCTGTAAACAGACACACCACATTGATGATATTAATCAAATGGCATGGACAGAACTGCATTTGAACCCAAGAGGGTATAAGCATCACCCAAGATGCAGCAAAGCCCCCTGGTAAAATTCACTTTGAACTAACCAGAGCCCAATCAAATGGAGTCTCCTTCCCAGCCCTATTATAGGAAATACCACACACAATGTCTAGAAAACCCTAAAGATGGCACAAATGTGACCCTTTGCACATGACCATCGTGACTTAAATGTATGCAGCAAACATCGATTTGGGTATCACAGAATCATTAAGATCAGAAAAGACCCAGAAGACCATCAGTAGAAGACCAAGTCCAACCCCAACTCATCCCCACCATGCCCACTAACCATGTCCCTCAGTGCCACATCTCCACAAGTTCTTGAACACCTGCAGGGACAGTGACACCACCATTTCCTTGGGGCAGAAATCAGTGTTTTTCTAACTCAGAAAAACACTGATTTAGAGAAATGCTCCCATGCTCAGTATGCTTGCCTGTGAAAATAATGTCAGTGGGGTCCAAAATAAAAAAAGATTGGGGAGAAAAAAAAACCCTCCTACGGTTGTAAGATGGATTTAGTCCAACAAAACGCAGTTCCCGCAAATGCTCCGGATATTTATTTTCTCACTTTTTTTGTGCTCACTCTAAGTGTTGAAGTGGCCCTTGTTACAAAGTCACCATTTATCACAGAGTTATTACCCACTGGCATCTGACCCCATGTATGTGAGCAGAGAGAGAGCAGGTAGTAGCTGCTGGCGAGCACCAAGCAGCAAGAGCTGCACTTTATAAAACATTTTATACTTTTATAAACCATTATTAAAAAAGAAAAAATAAATAAATAAAAAGCAGAAGGAGCAGAATAGTGTTATGCACAAAAGGACCATGGGTCCCACACTTCCCTGCAGAGACTTTTCAGGGATTTTTGCCTTGCACCCATCAATGTGTGCTGAACCTCCTCCAATTTGCATTTTTGTAGAAAAATGATTATTGAGGTTGCCTAAAAGTAAAGCCACCAGGATAAAACGTAAGTTGGGGTTTAGGCTTTAGGGTTAGGGTTTAGGGGTAAGGGTTAGGGAAAGGGTTAGGATTTAGGGGTTAGGCATGGGGGTTAGGGCTAGGCATAGGTTTTAGGAGTTTGGGGTTAAGGTTAGGCATACAGTTAGATTTTAGGGGTTAAGGTTTAAGGATTAGAGTTTGAGTTTAGAGCTAGGTTCTCATCATCTAAAGGGTGGCCACCTCCACTTCCACCCTTTGTGTGATAATGTAACGGGAACCTTGGCACGGGGACAGACCTGGCTCCTCACCTGGAAACTCATTTCTAAAAAGTCAAAGTTAGTAGGGGGAAGAAAAACAAAAAATAAAATGCAACTACCTCTCAAAAGGAGTTGTAATCTGCTCCAATAACCTTTACAGCTGTTTCCCCTACTGGAGACAGACAGACGGAGGGAAAGGTACCAGGAGGTTGCATTACTGCTTCAGCAGTTTTATGATCCATCTTTGCCCTGCCTGCAAAAGATAAAGCCCAGCCCTTAGCGGGGAGTGCTCCCAAAGCCCTGAGCTGGGGACAACCTCTGCCCAAAATTCCCATGTTCTGAGCCATGTTGCCTGAAATTCCCATGTTCTCTGACATATTGCCCAAAATTCCCATGTTCCAAGCCACACTGCCCGGAATTCCTGTGTTTCTAGTCCACATTCACATCATGCAAATGCATAGGCTTGGAGATGCTGCTCTCCAGGAGATGCTTTGCAGGGAATTTCAGCTCCTGAACTTGAGCTCTAGCAACTTCTGCTATTTACTTCCAGAAGCCCTATTAGATTCAAAATTGAAGGTAAAATATGTTTTATATAGAAAACTCTAAGCATAACCTAAGCCCATATAGAAGAATAGAGAAACTCAATGGTCCAAACCTATGGAAAGTTGTAGCCCCAACAATCTCAATCCACCAGCATCACCTTCACTCACTGGCCGTGACACCGACCCTGGGGACAGCCACTGTTGGGCCAAGAGATGTCACCAACAGAGCCTCACAAAACCCCTCGTCTCTTTTCATTCCTGGCGGTGTCACGACACTGCACTGAATTGTTACCCTAATGGAAAGGACGGCCTTTGGAAATGAACTGTATTGAGAAGAGAGGATAAAATTAATGAGATAATAGCCAGGCCAAGGACCTGAAGAATACGCCAGCTCTCGACACGAGGGGCTTGTAATTCCCTTTCTGCAGCACAAGCCCTCGGATCTAAAGAGTTCTCCCGTCCGTCCAGAAGACCCGCTCCGGCAGGAAATTTCATTAACGCTGGAAAATAGGAAAGGTATTAAGCGTGGATAATGAAGGCCAGAGTGTGAACAGTGCCTTAAGATAGTCTTCTTTCTAGCCTTTGTAATGGGAGGCATGAACTTTCCCTTCAAATCCATTTCTAATCCATTTGAAATACTACAGCAAATTATCTTCCCTTCAGCCCGAAAGCGGCCAGCCAATTTACTCCGAATAGAAGTGACAATGCTACAGAATTTATCGCCATAACCTTGACTACACAAGGTTGAGGGTTGTCTTTCCCCCACCCTAGGGTGGACAGGGGAATAAAATTTTTTAATGAAAAAGGGGTAGAAAGATACTATAAAAATGTTTAAAAACAGTATAGCAGTTGTTGGAGATCCAACATCAACACCAGAGCCAGGCTTGATGGCGAAATCTCTGCATCTGCACTAAAAACATTCCAGGTGCAGGACCTGGGCTAATAAAACACTTTGCATCTTGAGATCTGGGCTATTCCCATACATCCCTTGAATCATAGGATTGTTTGAGTTGAAAGGGACCTTTAAAGGTCATCCAGTCCAACTAGAAGTAGCAGAAACTTTGTCCGAGTCCAGTGATTTCAAGCAACAACTTCATCAACACTCATTTTGACCAAGTCTTGATTTTTGCCTTCCCCTTCCCTTTCCCTTTCCCTTTCCCTTTCCCGTTCTCTTCCACTTCCCTTTCCCTTCCCTTTCCCTTTCCCTTTCCCTTTCCCTTTCCCTTTCCCTTTCCCTTTCCCTTCTCTTTTCCCTTCCCTTCCCTTCTCTTTCCCCTTCCCCTTCCCCTTCCCCTTCCCCTTCCCTTCCCTTCCCTTCCCTTCCCTTCCCTTCCCTTCCCTT
>NC_034410.1:146793556-146837076 GCF_002078875.1 Numida meleagris
CTTCTCTTCCCCTTTCCCTTTCCCTTCCCCTTCCCCTTCCCCTTCTTCTTCCCCTTCCCCTTCCCCTTTCCCTTCCTCTTTTCCCTTCCCCTTTCCCCTTCCATTTTCCTTTCCCTTTCTTTCCTTTCCTGCAGTTAAGCACTGAGTTGCTTCTTTGCATGTCTGCAAGAGCAACTTCACAGCGCCTGTCAACTGCTAATGTGCCCCTTTCTCCAAAAGAACAGTAAGTCCGAAGTGACAACTGGACCAAATGAGTCCAAACTCCTTGCTTCCAAACACAGTAACGCTGCTTGAAATGGAACAAACCCACTGAAACTTCATTCAGTAGACAGCAAACACTAATGAAATTCACTCTCTCTTAAATAAATACCAATAAAAAGAAAAAAAAAAGGGAGATTTTCAACTCAAGAATTTGGGAAGTGAGAAAGGAAGATTCACATCGGAGTGAGCAGATGCTCAGGTTTAACACTCACATGCTATCCATACATGCACAACACTCATTAAAACCCAAACAAGCACACACAGACTCACCTATATTTGAAATACCAAGAACTGTCTGATGTATTTAAATTTAATACAAAACTGAGAGTAGGGTAAGAGCATCCCAACGGCACTCCAGCCAGCTGAAGCAGAGAGGATTTCTTGGAGCTCACGGCAATACAAGTGGCTCTTAAAGGATGGTTTTCTTTTACTTCTGGATATCTTCTTTAGGCTTAGCTTATTTATTTTTTTAAGTAATCCTTACATAGTAAGAAATCGCATTTACATGCTGGCATTTGGTTCCCAAGGAAAGAGGGCATGATGCAGAGCCAGGGTGCACTGCAGGGACAGGTAGGAGGGAATCCACCGCCACAGCCCCATAGATGGCAATGCAAAAGGCTGATTTGGGTAAGAAACACAGTATTTCTGAAAGAAAAAACCCACAATATCCTTGTTTCTTAGCACGTAACAGAACAAAACAGCATTTGGGTTCAGTGGTGCTCCTCCATTATCCCAGCAGTGCTCTGAGCTCCTGCAGCTTGACTACTGCTCACACCTAAATACATAGGGAAAAACAAGTGAGTCCATTAAAATATTTGATTTTCACATCAGATATGCACATTATTGCTTTCTTCTTCTAACTAAAAAATGTCAGTTCTCAAATAAACACTTCCTACTTCAAGACCTAACATTAATAAAAATAATCTGATTTTGGTTATTCAGACAACTCAGTTCAACAACTCATATTTGAGATCGGAAACATGATCAGAAATTGAAAAGTAGAAAAACACGTGTCTTATAATCCAGGGAACCCATGAGATTTGAAAATATGGCTACCTACCAGCAATAATCCCACTTATTTGTAAACAAATCTCTACTTTCAATAACCAGTTGTAATTATGAAATGTGCACTCAACAGCTCAGATTTCCGTCCTGGGCATGCAGTACAATTCAGAAAACCCAAACAAACACTTAAAAACACTTTGAGTTCAGTTGATTGAAACCTGAATTTCCATTCAATTCAGCTCGATGCTGATCTGAAGTAAAAAATAGCACAGATTTCATTTACCATTTTCAAAACCTTAGAAAAATTAGGAATCTCAATGAGTGCCTATTAAGCCACACAGTTGCCTAAATAAAGATGTACGTATCTAATAAATCATCCTGACTTATGAAGGAAAAATAGTTGCAAGTATATTACAACAGTTACCAACCACAATAACAAAGACTCCTCCAGAAACAGCTGGTGGATAAAGATGTGGAACAAGACTAGACTTGATCATTTAGGTGAAGGATTTCCACCTTGTGGGTTTAAATCCTGATGAACGTCAGCAATTAAATCAATATGAGCTGTGACGGCATGATGCAACAACAAGGGTTGAAATAATGGGGCTGCCAGCAACTCTCTGCAGACCACCAGGACTGACTGCAAACAATATCATTGTTTGATATTTTCCCCACATATTACAGTGTTTAATGTTTTCTCCATATAATTACAAGCTTTTGGCTTCGTATGTAAGACAGAAGATATTATCACAACCTCCTTGAGCTGTCTTCCCAAAGGGCTACAAAACTTAGAGCCAAACTTGAGCTAAACCAATGGGTCCTGTTTGTGAGAGTTGACTCTTCTTTAGTTTTTCACCCAAAATGAAGTTGAGAGTGGAACAACTGCGTCTACCCTCATTGCGAAGATGGGATTGGGCAGTGCAATGGGAAATGAGGATGGAGGCAGCACTGGCAATATCCAATGCTTTGAGAATTAAAAGCTTCGTGAATCGTAGGATCATTTAGGATGTGAGAGGCAAAGCCCCAAAGCTTCCATCCTTGGTATCCATCCAGTGCCTGGAGATCAGCTCCAGGCAGAGACAACGACAATGTGAATGAAGGAAGCCTTCGCTCTGGACTGGGAATAACTGATGCAAGAAGGATGAAAGATAAATTATTTGGGGTTCCTCACCTCTTTCCAGCATCGTTCTCTGCTTTGTTTTTCACCAGTTTCTCTCCTCCTTTCCTCCTTCGAAGCTGAAAAACCAGGAAGGGGACGAGATCCACACAGAGTCCGTGCATCCACAATACAGGACCCATCTTCATAAGTAGCATCTTTGGGTTCTGAAAAGTCTCTGCAGGTTTCAAGCTTATCAACTCTACTGTTGGTGCCACCTCTCTAAGGTAGGGCCCCCAACAGTGTACACTCAAACCCAAGCTGTTGGTTCACATAAGACCATCCCTTCAGCTCACCCTACAGCTATTTGGGGACAGTTCCAGACCTAACACCAGCTCCCTCCATGCCAACCCCAAAATCACTCCAAGCACTCAGCAGCAGCTCCCTCAGGCTGCAAAACTCATTCAAAACCACACAGTTCAGCCAATACTTTAAATAAGTCATGTTTTCGCTCCACACAAGAGTCACACTGGTGTTCCCTCACCAGCCACACAGCCTGTGAAAAGAAACGTGCCCAACATCATAAATCCTGCTCCAAGCTGAGGATTAAAACTTGGAGCATTAAGGCCATGAAAAGGCCTAATTAAGACTGCAGAAGAAGATACAGTTTGGGCTGCACGTGATCCACAAACAAGCCAGGAGCTGGCTCATGTCTCCCTTCCTCAACTGCTCCAAGCAGGAGCAGAGGGAAGCCCTTTGCTGCCTTTTCTCCAGGGATTTGCTGGCCATGCATCACAACTCCACTGGATTTAATCCCATTTTTTTCCTGAATGCCTTTCAGCTCCACGTTCCCTTTCATTTCGCTACGGCTCCCCCAAAAATCATAGCCAAGGCTTCATGCTTGGTGGCTCCACTGTCTTGGCCACGCAGTAAGGATGAAGCCACGTGCCAGGGAAAGTTCTTAAATCCCATCAGGACCTCCCAAAATCCAGAGAAGATGCAATTATTACCTCAAGGAGGGCAAAAGTTCCCTACTTAGCTAATCAAAGAAACCAAATCAGAGCATCCCGCATTCTTGGCATCAACCCTAAATTGTTTTGAGAGACCGATGGGAGACTCAGTAAGGGAGAACACAAGACCACATTAAAACCCAAGGTTTCACATCATGTAGGAATGTCCCTTATCCATTTAAAGAGGTGTAAAGATTCCTCTTTTTCTGCAGAAAAGAAAGGAAGGAGCTAGTAGGCTCAGCACCAACATCTACCCGGAGGCTGATCCGCTTACGGTATCACTTGTTGGTCAATAACCACCAAAGAGCACCGCAGAGGTTAATGGCTTGAGCAGCAAAAAGAAATTGAAAGGAGCAAATAACCTTTAATGTCCCGTGACATGTTCAGCCTCCCGACAACTGCATTTTCTCTCTACTCCCTTCATTTTCAACTATTATGCAAGACAGCAGCATGTCAACAGGCTTTCTACCACGTCAGCAATATTTGTGATTTTAGTGCTGCTCCTGGTGGTGTCACATACAGCCTCAACTGTGTACATTGGCAGTTCATGGTAATGCTGCAAGCTGCCTTTAGAACAGCTCTGTTCTCATTTATAAACACATTACAGTTCTTCAAAGGCACTTTTACCCAACAGCATGCCCCTTCTCAATGCTGGGAAGGACTCCAAGGAATGACACGAAGCTGAGTCAAGGGTCAGGCTGGGTGTTAGGAAAAGGCCCTTCACCTTTTTGGGTGGTCGGGCATGCAACAGCCTCCCCATGGCCCAGTGGCCATGGCCCCAAGCTGCCAGAGCTCAAGGAACATATGGGCAACGCTCTCACACATAGGGTTTGGATTTTGGGTGGTGCTCTGTGAAGCCAGGAGTTGGACTCGATGGTCCTTGTTGGGTCCCTTCCAATTTGTGATATTCTAAGATTCTATGATTTTATACAATTTTTACCTTTTCCCCCATGAAAATTGGGACACGATGATACAGAAATCATAGAATCGCTGAATATCCTGAGTTTGAAGGGCCTCAATGCTCAGAGTGCTATGTCTGCGCCCACCCCATCACCATACTCCCAGCACTGCAGCTCAGCAGCCTGAAGTGGTTTTATTTCTTCCCTTTGCAAACTAGGAGAAAAGATGCATTCCTGCCTTAAAGAGTTTGTAAATGAAAGATGGGAGAGGATAGCAAGACGAGAAGAAAAAAAACATATCAGTACCAGAGGGAATGATGGTGGAAGGTGGTCCAAGCATGACAGCTTCCTACCAGCCTCATCAAATGCAAACGAGCGAAAGAAAGAGGGGATATTATTAAAAGAGGGTCAGCTAATGATGCCATTGAGTAGCAACATTGCACAGTGGGATACCTCAGAAGCTAACCTGGGCCATAACTTGGCTCCCAATCCATCACAAGCAGTGGCTCTGAGCTGATCCCGTAGCAGCCTTCCTGACTTGCAGAACCCCCTGGTACAGCCAGAGAGGATTATTGCAGATGGATATTGACTGAGGGTTTAATTACTTGAGGATAACAAGAGAGTTTTCCTGTTAAATTTGAAAGCGTTGCTAATGCCAGGAGTTTAACTGGCATTTCCTTTTCTAATGTAACTGGAATTGAGTGATCAGATGCTGGTGACAGAGGGACAAGCAAAAAGCCATCAGTTCTTACAGGCACAGCCCTATTTTAAGATCACACACATTACCGGATGCATTGAAACCTCTCCCCCTAAAATAAGACTAAGTAAGATTTCACTGATGCACTAGGGTTGTTCTGGCCTTTGCACAAGGGTGAACTTCAGTTTCAATTTCAATTTCAACACTCTTAAAATCACTTCTGACCTCTCTTGTAAGTCTTATGACTTGCTAGACACAGTCAGAAACTGGCCACATCTACCTCAATGTTCTATGGGTTCCCTTCCTATCATACATACCCTGTGAGAGATATTCCATCCACTTCATTTCCTGCCATAAACCTTTCTCCTAGATCCACGACCAGGTTTCCATCCAGTTTTTCCTTCTGCACTTTCGCCCAAGTAAAGGTGCCCGGCTCCACCAGCTAAATGCATCTTTCCTGAGCTGCCAGTAGGACAAAATTGTTTCCAGCAGGATGCTGCTTCTGCCTGTTATTAACGTTTCATCATCATTCCTGACAGCAAACAGATGCTGCGGTCTCAATCACCCATTTTCTTGTGGCTCTCTCTATCCTAAAGGCTGGTTGGCATTACACTGGCCTCTTATTTTGTTCTCATCCCATGGCTGACAACAGCTTCGTTGGGTTCATGATCTCCTGACCCGGGGGTTTTGGTCAAGATGACTGCATTCAGTTTGCCAGGATTTGAGTTTTACAGGGAATTCTATGCATCGCTGTTTTACCCCAGTGACCCACAACTGGGACTTTTTTCTTGGGGTATGGATGAAGTCAGGTTTTTGTTGTTTTTTGTTTGCCCAATTTCTTTCTAATTTCTGAAATGCTGCCTTGATAATTCACAACTTCTATTCTCCCTTCTTCCTCAATCTCTCTTTCAGCTCCTTTCACAGCTCTTCTCCATAGCTTCCAAAGAGTTACACACCTCCCCATGCTTCAGAAATCCATCTTCTGCCCAAGCCCATTCTAAAGCAGCTCTGCTTGACCACCTGAAAGCTCATGTCCAAACCACTTTGCTCAGTTTCTCTGTAGGAAGAGGTCTGATCCAACTAGAATTGGGTCATCAACGGATTTTCTGAAATGTCCAGAAGTTAATCAAGTTATCCAGTAAAGTCCTAACATTGTAAAAGCTTCTCCAATGAAATAGTGGCCTGGAGAAAAGACAAAAGAACTGTTCAAGAAGATGTGATAGTCCAGATGAAGCTGTTTTCAAGGTAGGTCAACGTTCAAACTAAAACCTATGACAGCGTCCCGTTAAACCGCTTAAGCTAAGATGGAGAATGGAAATGCTGACAGCCCCTAATACACAGCTTTCCAACACACTGCTCTAATGCTGCAGCAGATCAGTAATTATACTGGGAAGACCAGGGGACCATTGTCCCATTAATTAGATTCCTTTTGCCTCCATTAGCTCAGATGATTGGACAAAGTTCATTACGGTTTAATTCTGATTAGCTGAAATGGAGCTCTCATAGCACACAAGATAGGCAGGACTGGGTCTCACAGTCATGTGGGATGGGACATTAATGCTTAATCCTTCAGCAGTGTGCTACCACCCTCAGTGATGGGCTACAGAGCCTCTAAAACATGGAGGGAAGCCAGGAAATACTCAGCCAGACCCCATTCAAGGCTTTCACTCCTCGCTTTCCAAAAATACACAGAGTAATTGCTTTTTCCAGAGACAGCTCCTTTTTAAATGCTCTTTTTCTGATGCAGGAAATAATAATAATAATACCACTAGCAGCAAGAACAGTTGATACATTTTAATTACAGAAAACTAATAATTCAGTCAGGCAGCAGGGCTCAATGGAAATGCTGTATTGGGGTCTGATTGACAGGGAAGAGGTGAAAAAAGTTTTGTGGGGCTGTGCTTCTTCTCTTTTATTTCTCCCACAAGAGAATTGGGTTTTCTGGCCTCTTATTGCCCTAAGAAATAACTAACAAATATTTCTCTTCCAGGTGGTGATGGGTTGGCCGTTGGACTGGATGATCTTGGACATGGGTGCCCAACCTGTTGGCTTGCCTGGGCCACAGTGAGTGAACAGGCAACATTTTGGGCCACATACACAAAGGTCACTCCAAAAGTAATGCCTCCTATTTACTTCCAAACTACAACTGATACAAAGAGCGTAATAACACTGTTTGACAGGACTAATTCTCATCTAAAAATCACTGTTTTTCAACACAGTCATCACCATTACCTATGCGTTTTCACCAGTGATGAATGAGATCCTGCATGCTGTGCTCATAAAAATCTGCACCAGCAGAGGTGACTGTCACTGTCATCACCACCACTGCACCACCACTGCCTCACTGTGCTCACATCCACTGTTTGGTCTTCATAAGCATTCAGTAAGTGTTGATGAATGTCAATGGCTGTGTCTTTTTCCATGTGGAGGAATTAAATTCCACACCCTTGCTTCATATGCACTTCCATGACAGATGCCACTCTGTCAGACTGCTCCTCTGGTGCCATCTATTGCATACCAACAAAATATAACAGAATATTGGTGGTAAAGTACATTCTCTACTGCCAAACCACCACCATCTGCCTCTGACGTCAAGGGCCAACATAATAAAACAGGAGGCATTACTTTTGGAGCAGCCCTCGTAAAATATATGATATTGTTATAAGTAACAAAATAATTTTTAATATTTTTCTTAAAATGTTAGGAAAAAAAAGAGAGGAACAAACAACATAAAACTGGTGGGATATTTGACCTCATTTTTGTGAAAATAATGCATCAGTCTGGTTCAAAGGAAGGGGCTCCAACTCTTAGTGAGGTGTCAAGGTCTCCATCGGAGATTTTTGATGAAATTTTACTCTTCCTGTACTTCATCCTTGACAACTGTTCACAAATGTGCACATACTACCAAAAGACAATGACTTGTATAAGGTGCAGCTGTGAAGCGAAGGATATTTATCTCTAGTAAGATAGGAATTATGAAAGTCTGGTAATGAGACATGATCAGATTTTTGAGTTGAATATCTGACTGCAACCCAATACATTCAATTTGAGAATGTGCAGGTAGTGTATTTATATCAACTGAAAACGGTGTTGCAAACATGAATTGATGATTTTTTTTTGTAATCTTGAAACCTATTCTCTAATTCCTTTACCGAAACAGAAAGCACGGTTGCATATTCCTCACTGTTCAGAGCACTGAGCTTAGCCAATGTATCAAAATGCATTTGATTATTTGCCATCACTTGAGTCAGCACTGCACGGCACTGCCTGCACTGTACACTGGTTTCAGTCGACACAGTTTGGTTGTTGCTGAGTGAAAGGTGCATGTGCCAGTGGCCACTCCACAGTGAAGAGCCACTGCCTTCATAGCACGGGGCAAGGGGTGGGCCGCAAGTTGGACATGCCAAGTCTCGGAGGTCTCTTCCAACTAATGATTGTATGATTCTATGAGTGGTCACGGTGGTGATGGGTTGACAGTTGATTATCCTAGTGGTTTTCTCCAACCTTAATCATAGAATCATAGAATGGTTCGGGTTGGAAGGGTGAGATCATCTAGTTCCAACGCCCCTTGCTATAGGCAGGGATACCTCCCTCTAGACCAGGTTGCTCAAAGATCCATCCAGCCTGGCCTTGAATGCTTCCAGGGAGGAGGCATTCACAACCTCACTGGGCAACCTGTTCCAGTGCCTCACCAACCTCACAGTAAAGAATTTCTTCCTAATAAAATCTACCCTCTTCCAGTTTAAAGCCATTTTGCCTTGTTGTGTTGCTACCACCCCTTATAAAAAGTCCCTCCCCAGCTTTCCTGTAGGCCCTGTTCAGGTACAGGAAGGACACTGTAAGGTCCCCCTGAAGCCTTCTCCTCCCCAGGCTGAACAGCCTCAGCTCTCTCAGCCTATCCCCATAGCAGAAGTGCTCTAGCCCTTTGATTAATGTTGTGGCCCTCCTCTGGACCCACTCCTACAGCTCCACCTCTTTCTTCTGTTGAGGGCCCCAAAACTGGACGCAGTACTCCAGGTGGGGTCTCAGGAAAGCAGAGTAGAGGAGCGGAATCACCTCCCTCGACCTGCTGGTCACACTTCTTATAACATAACCCAGGATACGGTTGGCCTTCTGGGCTGCAAGTGCACACTGCCAGCTCATGCCAAGTCTTTCATCAACCAACACCCCTAAATCCTTCTCCTCAGGACTGCTCTCAAGCCACTCTCTGCTCAACCTGTATCTGTGCTTGGGATTGCCCCGACCCAGGTGCAGGACCGTACACTTGGCCCTGCTGAACTTTATGAGGTTGGCATGGGCCCTCTCAGGCATGTCCAGGTCCCTCTGGATGGCATCCCTTCCCTCTAGCGTGTCATCTGCACCACTCAGCTTGGTATCATCTGCAAACATGTTGAGCTCAGGTGCACTTGATCCCACTGTCCACATCACCTACAAAGATGTTACACAGCACCGGTACCAGCACTGATCTCTGAGGACTGCCACTTGTCTCTGGTCTCCACTTGGATTCTATGATTCTGTGAGTGAGTATAGTGGTGATGGGTTGACGGTTGCACTTGATGATCTTAGAGGTGTTTTCCAACCTTCATGATTCTATGATTCTATTAAATTTAAATTGGGCAGTTGTTGCATACCCATGCATGTACCAGCACTTCTGGGCACCTGTTGCAATCCAACCCACAAAATTTGGCTCAGGCAACCATATAACTCTGCTCCCAATCCTTTAGCACAAATTCTTGGATTTCCTACAGTCAAAGCAGCAAATGTCCAAACACAAGTGTTGTGTATGCCTATGTAAGTACATATAAATATATATTTTATAAACATATGCATGCATATTTTATAAATAAACACGCACGTATACATAGATAAAGGATTTAGATCCACTTAGAAGCCAAAGTACAAAAGGAAGGCTGCTTGAACTCAGTATATACTGTAAAGTATAAAAATGATTCAAAGGCACCCATCAAGGGGCAGTGTATTGGTTAGCAATACTAATTGCATTGCCTACATTACAAATGATATTGCTCCATTATTAAAGGGTCGGGACTATTTTATGTGCTCACATCTATTCAATTGGTATTTCGATCAATGGATGCATTACAAGCTTTCCCTTTAAGAGCCTAATAAACAACAAGATGGAAAGTAAAATTCTCCGTAAAATGACGCTTTTAAAAATCCATTTCAGGGGGAGCAATGGGTACTTTGCAAAGCTGCAACCACACCGAGTGGCACTCATTCCTCTTGGCTCGGAGTTAAGAAGTTCAGGAGGTGAAGGCATGGAACGATGGGATCTGTCCTTCTTCCCATTAAAACAGAACTCGGAGAGGTTCCCAACAACTCGCCCAGGCTCAGAAAGGAAGGAGAAATTGAAATATCTAATATTTGCTTCCACAGAACAAACACCTCTCATACCTATTTTGCAGCTAACTGGGGAAAAAAAAAGCATGTGTTGGCCATGTTGGTCGGGCAAGATGTACTGATCATATAAGGATGACTCCAAAACGCCCTCGGAAAGATTAGGGGAAAGAGATTAGTGAAAAACGTGGTCTGGCACAGATGCAAAATCATGTGCTCAATGTTTTTGACATTCCTTTGGCTCTGAAAATCTGTACCTATGCAGCACACCACATGCGGGACACAGCTCTAATAAGGCCATATACAGATTTCTACAGCTCCAAGGTTTAAAATCCCCTGGTCCCCATTTTCAGCAATATGTGTGCGTTCAACACGTATGTGAAATCCAAACAAACTCTCTCATGCACTCCCATTAAAACTGAAACAGCCTTTGGCCTCCCCCATGCAGGACTTGCACAGAGCTGTCTCCCTCACCTGGCATCAGACCCAGAGCAACTGTAATGAAAAACAGGGATAACTTCCCAAATGAAAACTGATTCATGGCACTGACACAACCCTCCATAGAATCATAGAGGTTGGAAAGACCACTGAGATTATCAAGTCTAACCATCAACCCATGCCTGTGACCACTCTATTCTGTGGCAAAGGTGGACAAGAAAAATATTTTAATGATGAAATCACTCTATGATCCACAGAGGGCAAGCAGAGAGTTACAGATGGGGCACCTCGACCCTATTTTATTACTTAGGGCGTGCTCCTTGCAAGGATGCTCAGCCACAACCCCCATCTCAGAATCCCTAATCTCTTGGATATTATTGCACCCAAATCTAAAACCACTGTTTTTTAAGTCAAGGGTGAGATCACCCATTCAAAAGCCCAAATGCCCCAAAGCAAAGAGTGGTGATGGGTTGATGGTTGGATTTGGTGATCTTGGAGATCTTTTCCAACCTTAATGATTCTGTGATTCTATCTGCTGCAGGGACTCACCACCAAGAAGATGCAAGGCAGAGATTGAGCTCTGCACCCTCGCTATGCACAATTCAATTCCATTAAGGTGAAACTGAATATATTTCTCTTACTTTCCCACATTCCAGAATCTGTTTTAGTTTATCCATCAAAGAAAGCAAACTCTGCTTAGGGAAGTGGCAGACAGACACTTTGCTGTGTGCACGAAGCCTGTACCTTAATGAAGATTTCTCCACCATTAAGAAGCATCTTGCTTCTCCCTGCCCACCCCAGAATAATCATGTTAAAGATGGACATGATCAAAGGATGGGCCAGGGGCCAAGGCCGGGGCCAAGCAGGGAAAAAATGAAATGCATTATTGCAACAGCAGAGCAATTTCTTTGTGTTCAGGATCCTGTTGAAATCAGAATTAAGCCACTAAAAGTGATTAGGGCAAGGCTGGTGGTGCCCCAGAAGGGATGGCAACAATTGGGAAAGGTGAGGGCTCGGGGCATTGCTCTTGCCCCTACAAACAGGCACAGTCTTTCTGCACTGTGGGTGAGGAGAGGTCCAGCAGGGCAAGGAAGGAGCAAAGCAGAGCTTGAAGAAGACACAGTGAGATGGCTGTAATTTATACTCTCCTGCCTTTACTTTATGGCTTTCTTAATTCGGCTCCTGCTACTATTAATGTAGTTAATGTTGAGATTATATCTATTTTCTGGCGTCAGGCAGTGATTTATTCAAGCCATTTTTCCGGTGCCGGCTCCCACGCTGTTAAATCAAGCGACTTGCCAATTAAGTGCTGACTGGGGAAGTGGATGCAATCTTAACAGATATCTAACCGCAAATTAAACCGAGTGTTTCTTACACTTTTGCAGTGCGCGAAGCTGGACCACTGAACCTTGCTGAGCTGGGGAAAAATAAAAACAACCTCCAAAACAAAGGGAAAAACTTTACATTTGAAGAAGGGAAGAAAAAAAGCTGCCTTTCCCAGCGGGCAATCTACAGCCTTGGCCACACAAGGACTGTACCCAGAAAAAGGGAGGTGACAATGACACTCCCAGATGGGAACTCCGACCCACCAAGATCTTCACATCTCCTGGAGTTCACACAAGACAAAGCTATGTCCCACCTGGAGCAAATTTTTTGGGGTGAAATCTCAAATACCTCTTGATGCTCTAAAATGTGATGTGTCACAATCAGCCATAGCAATACCCAGGGGCTTTGTGGAGAGATGATCCATATCCCAAAGGTGTGGGGTTGCTCAACATCTTGGTGGGACCAACCAGGCTGTCACCTGCCAATGGCTTGGTCACACCAGAACACATCATCACCTGTTCATATTTACCTCATTCTTCCCCTAAATTATCTAAATTACAGATCTTCTGGAGCATCTCCACTGCTGTCATGGTCTTCAAGAAGGACACAGCACGGTGCACACGCGCAGATCCAAAGGGACGTCAAGTTCCCTTTGGGTAGGTGACCACAGTGAACCTCAAAACCCACTCCCTAAGAGGTGATGAGGTCTCTCCTACTCTCCAGCCTGCAACCCAACCACTATCAATACTTCCCTACATCTATTACAGTGGTTGGATTTGATTATCTTAGTGGTCTTTTTCAACCTTAAGGATTTTACGATTACCTGCCTTGAGAGCCATAATGAAAAGCAATGCACAAAACTGAGTGCTATTATTAATAATCGTGAAGAGTTGTTGGGATAACGGCTCATGAGAAGTGGTGAATGGTTTTACGTTCCTTGAATACTGAGCTAACATAAAGCAAATTAAAATAAAAGGAGAAAGCCCAAACATATAGGGTGCTATAGAAATGCCACTGATCCCCATGCTCAGACTGTATCTACAGCCAAGAACTAAACGAAGGATGGGAGCAAACAGGTAAGATCTGTGTCTGGAGGATGGCAGCAATTCTTGCCAGCTGATAAAATTCAGTCTATGGGAAACACCATCCAGAGCCGCCATCATAAATACTCAGTCAACAAGGACAAATGACTTCATGAGCCCCCATTGCAATAAAAGGATCACATTCCTGGGTGGCACAGACGAAAATGACTGTCTGCTTTGTAGCACTGAAGGAAAATCTCCTTGCTGCTGTGCTTTGGGAAGCCCAAACTGGTTCCCTAGCACAAATAAACCACACCAAGAGAACACACAACAACTCTTACATTATTTACCATAATTGCAGGAGTGTAAAATATTTTATAAAGCAATTAAAAATACCCAAAGAGGGGACTGCAAAGGGGTCTAGGGAAGCTGGTACCCAACTTCCATCAGTCTCCAGCAAAGCCTTGTTCCAAAACTCCCAGCCCATGCCATGTGTTGCAACATCACATGAACACTGCACACAAATACTGTTATACACATATAAAGTCTTCAAATATTGGAAAAAAATAAGCAGGACTTCACAAAAATCTTTTCAAACTCATTTTTCTATTATAATTATTGAAGTAATATACTCCCATCTTCAGCAATAGGTACATAGCACATTAGTCTGAGGGATTTATGTAAAAAAAAAAAAGATGAACTATTCAAATTTTGCAGAAAATATCTACAAACACAAAGGCATTTTGGAAATGCAATTCATGGGCACCTTCACTGCAGTGGTCTCAATCACACTGCAACAAATCGGTAAGATTAGCTATTAACTAGAGGAAGCCAGGCGGGCAAGTTTGAAATACGCAAGTAGTCTAAAAATTTATTGATTATTGCAAAGGTAGTTTACTGCCACCCTTAAAAGTGGTCTAAAAGCGGTGTTTAAAACAGTGTTTAATGATCTGAGTTGGCTACATGGCTGTGTTTTAGCTCTTTCTTCTCCCATTTGAAGTCTCATCCTGGTTCTATTTGGCCACATCATCACTTACTTTGGGGGAGTCCATCAAGGGTTAAGTGCTGTGCAAAGCATAAAGCAAAGAATGTCTCTGCCCTGAGAAATACAACATCGTAACTCATGTGTCGCACCATTTCTTGGCCAAACTCTGTTCCACTGACAATGTATTTTAAATCACATATTAGCATTGATCCAATTAATGCAGCTCTTGCTAAAGTCGATGATTTCTGAGTCTCCTCATGGCCATCACATATTCTTGGTGGTATTTAAAAGAACTGGAGAACTTGAGACCAGTCTCAACTTTCCCCTGTCCTCAAGGCACTTTGCAACACGATGATGACTTCTTCCTTATTTTTCATCTTTTCTGCCAAGTTGGTTGACCCAAAAATGGGATAACATTCAACTGCAGGATGTGGGGACGTTCGTCTAAGTTTGAATTTTTCAGTTTATTCCAAAACGCCAGGAAGAAGCACACAGATTAATGTCACTGCAAAATAAAGCGGTGTCTGGCACAGCGTTGGTATTCACAGCAACCCTAATTCTAACCCTAAACTCCAGCCAGATGCAGCAACCCCAACACAATATGCTTTCGGCAACCCTGCCCATGGCAGGGGGATTAGAACTAGATGATATTTGAGGTGACTTCTAATCCAAGCCATTCCATGATTCTATGATTCTATGCATCCATCCTTGTATGATTTCTGTGATCAAGCAGAGGTCCACAGCTCTGCTCCCATCAGGACCAGCAATATTGTGAAGAAGGATGCTCTGGTTGTTCCTAAGGACACTGTGGTCCTATATCCCTCCAGCAAGGACACACCATGAACCCCAAAAAGGCTCACTGGGAGGCTGTGGGGGTGGAGAGGTCTGAGGACAAGAAGAGATAGTACCTGGGACATCCAATGGACTCATCTCCCAACATGGGAAGCATCCCCAGACCTCAACCAGGTGTAACTGGAGACATTTTCCAAAGGTTAATTTAACTCCATCCCCATCAGGATATTCTTCCACCATTTCTAACCACGCTTCTTTCCCTCACTCTTCTTACCAAACCTAATTTCTTGTCCCTTGCAATGCAAGCAAATGCGTCCTTGGGGTTCATGTCATATAGCGGATGTGATGCTGCAGGAACCTGGGATGTATCACTTTCAGTGGGACAGAAGCAGCATCGCAGCTGTTGTTCCCGTTCTACAGCAATGCTGAGGAATCAGAGGAAGAGAATTCCATGGCTCAAAATAAGAAAATACAAAATCCTTTGAAACGGGCTCCAAATTAAGAGCTGCATCGAGGCTGTCAAGCCCCTGCTAGCTGAGTCTACAGCACCTTCCGTGCAAAAAGAGAGCTTAGCCCATTTATTAGAATGATGAAAGCAAAGGGATCTAAAAATTGCACTCCTTCGTTAATGAGCAGCCGAAGGGATCGGTAAGCATAATTTCAGAGGCTAGTAATATTTTATATAATCGCCGAGTGGTTTAAATTGAAAACCCCCAACTGAATCAATATTTACTGCATTGAAACGAAATGAATAGTAATAAGTCACTAAGCTCCCTGTCCTGTTTCATAAAATAAAAAATTATAAAAATGAGCACAGGCGCAGAGAGACTATCACATTAACTTTTACAGCACTTGGGGAGTCATCACCGACTATTCTCATAAAATAAAATTTTAAAAAACCTGCCGGAGGAAACCTTGCTTCAGCATTGCCAACAGAAAAAGGCAAACAGAAGCTGGGAGTTCAGGCAGCCCGTTCCCCAAGCAGGCAGCAAGCTCCTGGCTGCTGGGAGAAGTGTTTCTTCCCCGATTTTATACTGATGTTGAGGCTCTGGATAAACACAGAACTTCTTGTTGGAGCATTTTGTGCAGTGTAATGCCACGCTCCGGTTGTGGTAAAGGCTCTTCTCCCAGGTAACCAGTGATAGGACAAAAGCTAATGGCTTTAAGTTGCGCCAGGGGAGGTTCAGGTTGCATATTAGGAAAAAATTCTTGTCCAGATGCGTGGTAATGCATTGGAATAGGATGCCCAAGGAGGGGGTGAAGTCACCATCCCTAAAGGCGTTCAAGAAACATGGAGATGTGGCACTGAGGAACATGCTTAGTGGGCACGATGGGGATGGGGAGAGGTTGGACTTGATTTTAGAGATCTTCTCCAATCTTAATGATTCCATGATTCTATAAGTGGACATGGTGAGGATGGGTCAATGGTTGGACTTGATGACCTTGGAGGTCTTTTCCAGTCTTAATGGTTCTATGATTCTAAGGCAAATCCTGCCCATCTCTCTCAAACTTGCCAAAAGTCCTCGGAGAATGGAGCAGGAGAGGCTGTTTCCTGTCTCCATCACTCAAAGCTGGATGGTTTAAAAGCTGGAAAGAAGCATTTCTCTAAGCTCTTGCCACCAAGAGAAGAATGAAGGGCGCTTGCAAATTGGATTGTACCAACTTTTCATAGAATCATTCTCTATGGGAGAATCAGTTTGTTGCCTGAAAGGGGCTCTGGTGTTCTGGTGGGCTGATGCAATGGTGTTCACACCGAGAGGTGTGGGGCAGGCAGAGGCAGGTTGTCACAGGGTGCTCAGTGAGGTAGGTGAACCAATGGCAGTCGGCGAAGTAGCCCCCTGCCATCCATGTCGCACAACACCTCAGGCAAGATGGAGCAGGCTTCCTTCACTCCCCAGGGCGCAGCAGTATGGAGCGGAGTCCAGCCATCGTTGTCCTGAACATTCAAATCAAACCCAGCCTAGATCAAGAGCCTCATGACTTCAGAATAGCCCTTTGCTGAAGCAACATGAAGAGCTGTGGCGCCCATCTGAGGCGGCTTTACATCTCCGATTCTCCCACTGTTCAGCCACTGTTGGGCATCCTGCAGCGTTTGCTGCTCCTCTTCTTTTGTTGCCAGGTCTAGGTCTACACCCTGCTTCTTTGCCTGTTCCAGGAGCAGGTCCTTCATGGCCGCCTCCCCCGCGATGTCAGATGGGTCTTCACCTTCACTGTTCACAGTAGCCACATTGGCTCCATGACTAATTAAATATTCTGCTATGTTCAGATAGCCAAACAATGCCACCGCGTGCAGGGGGGCCCAGCCTTTGTTATCTTGCTGGTTCACACTGGCTCCATTTACTATGAGGAACCTCACCATGTCCAGGTGAGGCTGGACATCAGGGGGAAGATCTTTACTATGAGAGTGGTGAGGTGCTGGAACAGGTTGCCCAGAGAGGTTGTGGATGCCTCATCCCTGGAGGTGTTCAAGGCCAGGTTGGATGGGGCCCTGGGCAGCCTGCTCTAATATTAGATGTGGAGGTTGGCGGCCCTGTCTGCAGCAAGGGGGTTGGAGTTTGATGATCCTTGAGGCCCCTTCCAACCCAAGCCATTCTACGATTCTATGATAATCATTCAATCAATAAGATTAGAAAAGACTATTAGGATCATCAAGTCCAACCATCAATCAATCACCATCATTCCCACTAAACCACACCTTTTCATTCTTATAGCCCTAGGAATTCAGTATGGTGTAATTACAAGATGTATAATTACAACAAAACACACTTCTGTAGCACCTTGAGGCACTGGCACAGGTAGCCCAGAAATGTGGTGGATATCCCATCCCTGGAGACATTCAAGATGAGGCTGGACAGGGTTCTGAGCAACTTGATCTAACTGTAGGTGTCCCTGTTCATGGCAGGGGAGTCGGACCAGATGGCCCTTAAAGGTCCCTTCCATCTCAAATGAGTCTAAAATTCTATCTTGATCCACATACAAATGCTATGTCCAACACTTCTTCCACAGAGGAAACCATACACCAAATTTTCATTGCAGAGAACCAACCTCTCGAAGACCATTTCAGTGACCAATGCCACTGACTGCAAATGCCCAGAGCCCGGGCTCCCCATCAGCATTTATGAATCAACATCACCCAAGCACTCTCTGCTCAGAGCAATTCAGTTCTTTACAGAGGAAAGAAAGAAACCAGATGCAAAAACATTCTCTCCTGCAGAAGGTGTTTAGGTGCACAGGAGCTCTGAAAAACAACCTGGATCTTTTTCCTATTTTATCTTTTTCTTTACCTTTCACGCTCTATTTTTGAAGCTGCATTCCTATCTTCCTGTTCATGGTTTAGTGGGCAATACTGGTGGTGGATGGACAGCTGGACTGGGTAATCTTGGAGGTCTTTTCCAATCTTAATGAATCTATAATTCTAAATGATTCTATGATTAACAAAAAAAGCAGAAGGTAATTCTAGAAAACATAAATTCTAAAAACATGACTTAAACTTTTCAACACACTTTGCCATAGCCATCACCCATCCCATGCACAGTTTTACAGTGATGGAAAAAAAAAACCTCATTTTTTTGCATTTTTGGGCATTTTTTCCCAGTATCTTCCCATTTCTCCCACCTAACCCCATGCTGAGCCCTGGGTTGCACTGTAACACAGATGGTTGTTGTATGTGCAGAAGAGATCGGGACTTTGTTTGTGGGAGGGAACAGGAAACAATTTCTACTACCTCACTCCTCAACACAGCTCCCACCAAAAATGTTCCTTCCCATGCCAGAAATAACATTTGCCCTCTGCCCCCTCTTCTTCATGCATTTCAAATGCAATTTACAACAAGATTGAAGGTCCCTCTGCACAGCTGGAGGAGATGCTGCTGATGTTAGGCTTCACGGTGACCAAGCCATAAAACATTTTTCCATATAAAATTTCACCAGATGACATGAGGTTGGCGTTTCAATGGAGGGTTCCCCTTTGCAGCCTCTGTTCATGCATTTGTTTTCATTTCAGCAGAAATGTCAGCAAGTCCAAGGTTGCCTGAAGCAACCCAAACCCGAACTCACCCAAAATAACTTGAGAAACAATTATTAAATCCAGATTTTTCCACGGGGATGGATTAAAACCACAGGAAATTATTTGTAATCAAAACACACTCTGAGCTGCAAAACCGTTGATGGCTCTGGACAGGTGGCTATGGTGCTCATGCCAAGTTTGGGAACCCCCTCTGCCCCTTTTTTCCACTTTCCCAGCATTAACAGCTGTGACCTCGCAGACCTCCCTGTGCCCTTCTGCAAATCCTCCTTCCAATGGGCAGAACCAGGGATGGACAGACAGTCTAGGGAGTGGGAAGGCACCAGTCACAGATGTTCATGCAACCCCAGAGGGTTCCCAGCTTCTCCTGGAGCTCAGTCCCATAAAAGTGGGATGGTGCCAAGGTCATGCACAGGGCAGATCCAGCTCCCAGCCCTGGGCTCAGTGCAGTAACACCAGGATCCAGCAAACAAGATGCTGTGCAAAGCCCACAGTGTGAGCAGCACTTACAGCTTTATCCGGAAGCAAAGTTCAGATTGGGTATTAGGAAAAATTTCTGCTCAGAAAGAGTAGTGAGGCATTGGAACGGGTTGCAGGGAAGTGGTGGAATAACCATCCCTGGAGATGTTCAAGAGATGTGGAGATGTGGCACTGACAGACATAGTCAAAGGACAGTGACTCCACCACCTCCTTGGGAAGCCTGTTCCAATGAATGACCTCTCTTTTAGAGAAGAAGTTTTTCCTCATATCCAACCTGAAAAACCCATATAGAAATCCCATATGAAAAACACAAATGCTCTGCCAAATAAAGGGGTTAGGAAGAAACACAGCAGAAGCAATAGCTTCAGCTCACCCCATCAGAATTTGGATCTAGAATGGAGAAACCACAGGAAGAAACCTCATGGAATTTATAGGAAAGACTATGGACAGCAATAGTTTCACCCTGGTGTTTCAGAGAAGCTCCATCAGACAGAATTTGGGTCTAAAAAGAAGAAATCACTGATAAAGCTGGTTACGTAGTTCTTGCACGCAAGAATCATAGAATCATAGAATACCTCAAGTTGGAAGAGATCCACAAGGACCATTGAATCCAACTCCTGGCTCCACATAGGACCACTCAAATCCAAACCCTATGTCTGAGAGCACTGTCCAAATGCTCCATCAGCCTGGGATCTTGCTCACTGCCCTGGGGAGCGTGTTCCATGTCCACCACTTTCTGGTGAAGAACCTTTTCCTAACACCTGTAGGAGCTGTAGGCCACCATGAGGAGGTTGCCACTTCCACCATATCGTGGACACTAAATGATGCCACTTTCCCTGACATTCTCAGTTCTGTGCCCAGTTCTGGGCTCCCCAGTTCAACGCAGACAGGGAACTGCTGGAGAGTTCAGCAGAGAGCTACAAATACAATGAGGGGCCTGGAGCAACTCCCTTCTGGGAAAAGGCTGAGAGACCTGGGGCTCTTCAGACTGGGGAAGAGAAGACTTGGGGGGTGCATCTGATCAATGCTTATCAATATCTGAAGGGAATGAGTCAAGTGGATGGGATCAGGCTCTTTTCGGTGGTGTGCAGCAACAGAACAAGGGGCAATGGAGACAAGCTGGAACATAAGAAGTTCCATCCAAACATGAGAAATAACTTCTTTTCTTTGAGGGTGACAGAACGTTGCCATGTTCATGCTGCCCAGAGAGGTGGTGGAGTCTTCTTCTTTGAAGATATTCAAAACCCATCTGAACACTTTTCCCCTGCTCCAAGGAAACTCCTTTAGTAGGGTGGTTGGACTGGATGATCAGCAGAGGTCCCTTCCAACCCCTAAAATTCTGTGATACTGTGAAATTTGGGGTGAAAAGAGGCACTAAGAGGCTAGCCCAGCTCAACAGAAAAGCAAGAAATATGATGTATTCATAGACTCATAGAATCATTAAGGTTGGAAAGAAAACTAAGATCACAGTCCAACCTCTACCCATCCCCACCATGACCACTAACCATATACCCCGGTGCCACATCTCCAAGTCTCTTAACACCTCCAGGAATGGTGACTCCACCACTTCCCTGGGCAGCTTGTTCCACCACCTGACCACTCTTACGGAGAAGAAATTTTTCCTAATATCCAACCTGGACCTTCCCTGACACAACTTAAAGCCATTACATCTAGCCCTATCACTAGTCCTATCCCCAGTCACCTCACATTAAAGCTTTCTTAGGTGTATAGTAAAGTATAGCTTAGTATTTGGGTTTGCCTCAGTAACAACCTTTAATCTTGGCTGAAAACATTAATTACTCTATTTGAAGACCTAAAAACATCTGACTAACCTGCAGAGCTCAATGCAAGCCTGTTGCTTTGGGTGCCATCACTCAGCATCTCCCTCTGCCATTCATTCCCTATCACTTTATCCCCAGGAAGCCCAAAACGCATTATCTACTTCATCCTGCTTTGATAGGACACCCATTTTTTGATAGGACAAGAGGTAATGGCTTTAAGTTGGGCTGGGGAGGTTCAGGTTGGATATTAGGAAAAATTTTGTTTCAGAAAGAGTGGCAGGCATTGGAACAGGCTGCCCAGGGAGGTGGCGGAGTCATCATCCCCAGAGGTGTTCAAGAAACATGGAGATGTGTCACTGAGGGACATAGTTAGTGGGCATGGTGGGATAGGATGGGGTTGGACTTGGTGATCTTAGTGGTCTTTCCAACCTTAATGATGCTATGAGTCTGCGGAAGTCAAGAGCAGAGTGGAGAACCCAGGACCTCAGACCTCTTAAAAACCTCCAGGGATGGTTACTCCACCACTTCCCTAGGCAGCCTGTTCCAATGCCTCATCATATTCTATAAAACCTTCAGTTCTCATCTCAACACTGAAATAACTCAGTTTTCACAGGACTTGTGATTAATGCAGCTGCAAAGAGGGAGCCATGTAGTCTTCGCACTCTGTAGCCAAGGGTTTGCTAGGACGTGGAGCATCAAACAAGGGCACATAGCAACGCATCACTCTGCAGTAACTAATCCAGGAGTTTCTTCCAGCCCCTTTTAAACCTTTTTTTTTTTTTTCCTCACGCCAAGAAAAACCAGATGGATCCATCTTTTGGCCTGAAAGTGAGCTCAATGTTTGCTTAGCCTGGAAATAATTAATCAGCTGAAAATGAAGCTCGAGCACTTGCCAAGTGAAACGACCTCTCTGCCCCACAAACCCATTTGCTTTTTTTTTCTCTGAGTCCTGAGCCTTCACCGGGTGCTCGGTGGGGGCAGCCCAGCTGCCAACAGCAGTTGGCCGCAGCTCAGATGGAGGTCCCGTGATTTTCCTGCTGTTGGTAGCTAATAGGAAGTGATTAGGGTCATTGCTACGGAGCACGGAGCTGCCATTCAGACACTTCGCTTTTTTGCATTTTTTTTTTTCCTTTAAATACCAATTTTCACACCAGCAATTGGCATAGCAAAATTTCTGTGACTGAGCTACTAAGGAGCTGAGAGACGTTGGGAGCATTTGTAGCAAAAAAACATTTGGGGAAAGAGGAAGGAGAAAAGAAAAACAACAAAAACCACACCATTACTAATCTCCTGGGAGGGCAGAGATTCAGAAATTAAATACATCACTCAAGCAGCTGTCACTGTCAGGTGAAAAATCAGTGACACTGTAAATACTCAGCACCACGAAAAATATTCTCAAAATGCTCCGCTGTTAGGTGGGATTACCAGCCCTATAAAAACCGCTTCCAAAGGTTAAGAACTGCTTCAAAATGAGTTTAAAATACAGTATGTGCAATTTTGCAAACTGTATTCCCAAGCAGATTTCATCTTTCCAGACTGCTCAATTGGGCTAAAAGAGTGAATTTCCACAGCTGGCAATGGGGGAATGTGGATGGACCAAAGGAACAGCGACATCGGAAACCTCATGGCCCCATGAGACAATTTATACAGGAAAAAACAGATGTCCCAGGACAGAACAAGCAGCAATGAGTGAGGCCAAAGGGCTTTGGAGACCTGCTTCAGTTTCTAATGTCACCACGTTTTGTCCCTGAGTCACCTTCAGCAGGATACACCCCCCCCCAGTTTTGGGACCCTCTGCCTTCTGCAACACAGATAATGGCCTCAAGTTCGGCCAGGGGAGGTTCAGGTTGGATATTAGGAAAACTTTTTTCTCTGAAAAAGTGGTCAGGCATTGGAGCAGGCTGCCCAGGGAAGTGAAGGAGTCACTGACCCTGGAGGCGTTCAGGAAACATGGAGGTGTGGCACAGAGGGAAATGGTTTAGTGGGCATAGTGGGGATAGGTCGGGGCTGGACTTGGTGATCTTGGAGGTCTTTTCCAACCTTAATGATTCTATGATTCTACAACTCTGCTCTGCAGAAGAAAAGCAAACCTTTCCAAAAAAGTCCCAGGGAAAGATAGAAGTGCTTGGCCCATCTCATACCTGGAGTCCCAGCACCTGAAATCATCCCAGAATCAGAGATGACGTCTCCACTTGCCTAGGAACCAACCTCCCCATTTCTCCACCTGTGCTCTTGCAACAACAGACCATACTGTTCCATTTCAAAACTGCTGATCCACAGCTCAAAGTTCTCAACTTTTAATCTGTATAAACCTCCTTGTTAAGGATATTCTGCTTTTCTTTCATACTCTGAAAGCTGCCTGAAAGCAGGGAGAGGCGATCACAAAAGAGGGGAAAGAAATCCCGCCTAATGAATTACCACTCATCAGCAAATCCTCTAGGAACTGTGCTCTCTACCCATTATAAACACTAAGTAAAACATTTCGGCTTAAGACACAACTGGGTGGGAGCACCCAGTCAGCAAGACACTGCTGATGAGCAGAAACCCGTTAAGAAGCAACACAACCACTTGTGAGCACGTCTGCAGTGTTACACAACATAGGCAATGCCTTGCACACAGTTTCTAGTCCTTAAGGCATCCTTTCATTTGGAGTAAAGATTTGGGAAAGGTTGTGCCATGCCACAAAGCAATGGGCACTGGATGATAATGCCCTTGGTATGAAAAGCCCTAAATCCTTGGTTATTCCCATGCCCTTTCCCAAAGCAAGCGCTGCTTGCAGCCTAACTCTAATTCAAGAGTATTTTTCTCTTTTTCAGCTTGGTTATCCATTTGCTTCATCCTTTTCTATAGGACTGTTTGGTCGAATGAGCATCACATCCATAATACGACTTTGTATTTGTGCAAAGTGAGGTCCCACTCACAAGGAATTGGGATTTAGGAACACTTACAGCTGAAGTCACTTGGGAAGTGCACAGCCCTGGAAACCTGTTGTTCTGCTCTCTGCCTTGAAGATCCAACACACACACCATAAACAGACTTAATTTCACCTAAAACATTTGCCTCATGCCATACTTGATATCTCAGTGCAGTGTGAGAGTATCTCTAGGATTAGTTTCACCTGTGAGGGGCTGAGGTTGAGACTCCAAAACTGTTCTATGAAGCACCTCAATGAACAGCAATGGGGATGCTCAGTTCAGGAGACAGAAATTGAAATTAAGGAGTTCGTAGAAACACTTATAGAATTGTAGAATGGTTTGTGTTGGAAGGGACTTCTAAGATCATCTAGTTCTAACCCCAAAGTTCCAATCCCACTTCTGCAAATAGAAGAAAGAAGTGGGCTTTACGGATCTTGATGGAGTTTTTCTCTGGAAAGAAGCAAATGCAAACAGGATTTCAAAACTCTGTCCTCACCCTGCCTAAAACCCTTCTAGGGATGCAGCTGGGAAAGAGACTGCTGGTGGAAATGACTTCTTCTGCAGCTTTAATTTACAGGAGACAGCTGTGTTTTGCTAGGTTTAAGGATTACACAAGCAAAAACGTGCCCAAATGATGCTAAATAAGGAAGTACAAATTCTCCAACTTTGAAGTCAAACAATTTGAGCACTTCCCTTTTCTATCCACAACCAAAATAAACCCACGAAGATTCAGCATGTGATAAATCCACAAAATCTCCCAGCAAGATACAGTCTGGGTTTTGGGAACTGTGGGATGCATGGAAAAGGATGAGCCCTGTTGACTGAGCACTCCTTTCTGCATGCACCAGGCTCCAGGAAGATCTGCAAGAGGGACTGATGCAAAATGAACATAATCCCAAGTAAATAACCTCTAATTGCCTCCCCAGGTTCGGAAGTGGCACATTTATTTTTAATAGAATGCATTCCAAACACTGGTACTCCATTAACCAAAATTAAAAAAAAGAAAATTCCATTATTCTTAAGTATTTCCATATGCATTTAGAGCTGGTAGTTAACCTCTGAGACCCAGTTTTATTTTGTTTTCATTAGTTCCTCAAAGTAGAGCTCAATTACTACGGCCATCCCTTCAAGGAAGGATGCAACAAGCACAATGGTGCTGGGATATAGGGTGTATCTGCAGCACAGGGTCTATATTCAGTGACATACATGATGAGATCAAGTGCATCCTCAGCGCTTGCAGATGACCCCAGGCTTAGTGGTGCTGTTGACACAACAGAAAGAACTGGTGGGATCAAGAGGGACCTGGACAGACTGGAAAAGTGGACCCATGAGAATCCAGTGAAGTTTAGTAAGTCCAACTGCAGGGTGTTGCACTTGGGTCAGGGCAATGTAGCCCACAGCAGTGTGGTTAGAGCTCGATGATCTTTAAGGTCTCTTCCAACCTAAGCCATTCTATGGTTCTATGATTCTATGATATTGCCTTGTGGGGTTTGCCCTGGTATAGGACAGGTGTGGGTAGAAGACACTGGGGACGGGAGCAGGCTGGCACCGCTGTGAACCCAATGAGAAGTCAGGGCTTGGATATTTGCACAGAAAAGTCCAGGCAAGCACCCAGATGTCAGCTGTGTTTAGGGAGAAATAGAAGAAAGAGTCAAAAAAAAAAAAAGAAGATTGAATGTTATAATGCGTCTTTCTTTCCGCAAGGGGGGAACGTATAAAAGACTAATCCAGAGCTTTGCCGAGAAGAGGCGACATTGTTTTTTAAAGCCTCTAACTAGTCCCTAACAGAGACTGGATTATGTTAGGCCAGATGTCAAGACTTCTCCGAAACAATACAGGGTTGTGTATCTCATACGATCCTCATTAAAAAGATTAAGAGTACTTCCTATAGAAAAAAAAACATATTTTCAAACGGGAGCACCAGTTTCCTCCTGCCTGTAAAGTCTCCAATCCCAGCAGACGAATTTCACTTTAATGAGATGTCATTTTTGAGAATGGTTTAACATCCCTTCAAAAAAAATCTTATCCCTAAACCTTGTAAAACCACGTCGAGATTATTAAAAGAAAATTTACCACACAGACAAAAAATAAAAAATAAAACAAAATAGAACCCGTCAATTCACAGAATCCATGACACGGCCGTTTTTAAATGTGATGGAAAAGGCTTTCCAAGTTATCTGCTTAAACACAGCCTTTCTGTTTACTTCTCACTTTCATGTCAAATGAATTTGGGAAGAAAAAAATTGACAGGAACTTTAAGGGCATTAGTCACATTTCAACTCCTTTTCAGATTAGCACAGCAGAAGCCAGGGAGGGCTGGAGCATGGCCACTCGTCTTGATAAAAGAAAATTAACTACTGGTGCTCTGACCTCTGACCATCGGGTTATGATGCCCTCAGTCCTTCATGTCCCTACGGGACAGCACCACGGAGAGCAATCAGCATCATGGAGGCAAAATCCCAATGGAGCATCATTACTATGAGCCATCGAGATAAACACCTCAGTATTTTCACTAAAGCAAAAAGAGATCAAGCAGGGATAAAATACACAGATCAAGGACAAAAGGCATCCTTTGCTGGAATAAAACAAATCCCTGTCTCCTCACAATATACAGTGGCTTTGATTAAAGCTTCTCCCCATCAGAGCACTCAGCAATTATCAGTGGCAGCACCAACGCTAACAGTTTTCTTCGTTTCCTCTGCAACTTTTGTGATGATGTCCCGGCCCTGTAGCAATATGAGATCACAATACAGCCCCCAAACCTCGCTCACAGAAGCTCTCACCCTCCCCAGGCTCATTAACACGCTGTGATTTAACGAGTCTTCCTTCCACCACACTGCACCAGCGAGTCTGGACCATTTCAACAGCGCACACTTTTTCATTGTAAAACCCAAGGAAAACCACTCCCCATTCTCACACAGCTGGGATGGAGATGCCAAAGCTTTCACTTGACATGCAGTTGTCAAATTAAGTTGGAGGTAAGCCTTAAAAAACAGGGATTTATTTGCCTTGCGCAGCTCTCCAAAAAGCACGTGCTGACTTCTCCTGGAGGTGCACTTCAGTGAATACATGAGAGCAGCGCCTGCTTAGCAACACGGAGAAATAATCAGGTATAATTTATTTGCCTCTGGCTATTTCTGAGCAAATGGAGAGCACAGGATCCTGCAGACAGAGTGAACAATTAAACTGCCTCACCAGCCTGCCTACAGCTTTTCTTGCTAAAACAACGCACCTTTTGGCCTCCATCCTGCAATGTTGAGAAGTCTCTGTCCACAATTAACATAATTATAGGTAGATTCTGCTTGAAAAAGCCTTAGATCTTACAATTCCGTAAACTAGATACTGTGTGGTGGTCACTGTCAAAGGTGCTTTTTGCATGGAATGCTTCAGAGCTATGATTCAATTGGTTTCTTGGTTCTATCAGGAGAATTAGGCTTTTAAGGACATTTGCTGCTATCCTCACATCCCTGTTCCCTGTCACCGTATGGGGAACTGGTAGGATAATTCTTCTTAGAGCCTCCAAAGCACAGGGGTTCGGACTGGTATCTCCCAGTATCAAGAAATTCTTGATTAATGGGTAACTTTAAGAGGGAGTCTTACTTTCCTACCAAATGTTTTGGAGTATTTTATGTATTTTATGTACGTATTTTATGTATTTTATTTTAGTATGCTTTATCCTATACACCACCACACACTGCAAGTGGGTTGGAAGTAGACGATCTTTAAGGTCAAAGAGTCACAGAATATCCCAAGCTGGAAAGGACCCACAAGGATCATCCAACCCCTGGCTCCACAAAGGACAATCCAAACTCAAACCCTGTGTCTGAGGGTCGTGTCCCAAAGCTCCTTGAGCTGCAGCAGCTCAGGGCTGTCCCCACTGCCCTGGAGAGCTTGTTCCATGCACACCACACTCCGGTGCAGACCCTTTCCCTAACCCCCACCTGATCCTCCCCTGGTACAGCTCCATGCCATTCCCTCGGGCCCTGTCACTGTTTCCAGAGTGCAGAGCTCAGAAATGGCCTCTGCTCCCTGTGAGGAGTTGCAGGTCTCCATGAGGGCTCCTCTCAGCCAGCTCTGCTCTGGGCTGAGCAAATCCAAGGATATCAGCTGCTCCTCACCCTCAGGACTCTCAGACCCTTCCCTATCTCTGTAGCCCTCCATTGGATGCTCTCTAATAGCATCTTATGTAGGGGCACTGAAACCTGCATCCAGTGCTCGAAGTGAGGCCGCACAGCCCAGAGCAGAGCAGAACAGCCACTTCCCTCGCCTGGCAGCACCGGGCCTGATGCACCCGAGGGTACAGTTGGCCCTTCTGGCTGCCAGAGTGCACTGATGACGCAGATTCAATTTGCCATCAACCTCAACACCCAAATCCCTTTTTGCGGGGCTGCTCTCCAGCCCCTCGCCCCCCAGTCTGTACACAGCGCCAGGGCTGCCCCATCCCAGGTGCAGAACCCAGCACTTGCTCTTCTTCATGCAAATCATGATCACCCTCAAATTTGTCCAGTTCTTGGAGCAAGGCTTCTCTACCCTCAAGGGGTAGTCAACACTCCACCCAGCTTAACATCATCCACAAATTTACTTAATACAGCTTCTAGATCTTTATTGCAATCAACAGTGAAAACACTAAAAAGAAATGGCCTTAAAATGGAGCTCTGCAGAATACCACTGGTGACAAGTAGGGCAATTCTCAGGCCATAGCCTCCCCTCGCCCAACACAGCCATATTTTGGTTGTCATGGGACATTCTTAGGATCACATGGCCTTATGATGTCACAAGTCACCTTCCTGCTAACCACTCTAAATACGGGGGCCCTGGCAACAGAACACCAGCTACTGACCGACTTGCGTCTGGGAAGCACACACTTAAGACTAGTTGCTCCTTACCTAGATCCTTCCCTCCCATTCTGGGAACTTTCGTGGAGGAGGATGGATCCTCCTCCACCAAAGAACCTTTGGCTTCTAGAGAGCAGCACTGAGCCCGAGTCAATGGATGTAGAGCCACTGGAGACCTACATCGAGCCCATGGAGGTGGATCCACCTCCATCAGGCCCAGGCAAGCACAATAGCATCACGCTTGCCCAGAGATGTCACTATATCCGTTCGCAGTGCAGCAGGGGCTCTCGATTTCCATCTTGGTGTTGAAGAGTCATTATCTGCCAGAGAGCCCCTGGGCCAGCTACTGCTCTCTAGAATCCCTTCTCCTCATTCTTCCTCAAGACCTCTCACCTCTTCTTTCCCAAGCTCTCAGGAAAAGGGAAGGACTGGACTCCATGCATCTGCATTGAGACAACAAGAGGAGTTCAGTGGATGGCCCCAAGCTCCCTGCGGCCTCCAGGCAAGTCTCGAGGAAGAGGGCAGGACTGGGACTGGTACCCCTACCAACCCAACCCGTTCCACGGCTCTAAGATCTTTAAGATGCCTTCCAACTCAAGTCCAATGATTCTATGATCTTCCTCAATTGCTGGAAATAATTCCCAGCAAATCTCAAGGCTGCAGGGTCCACTCTGTAATTTCACAGAATCACAGGGGTTCTAAGAGACCTCAAGCAAAACTAATCAGCTGCTGGGCTTTAGGACAAATGACTTCAAGCAACAAGCATCAACGTATCTCAACCAATTCTCAACAGTTTTCAAAAATGCAACAAATTCTGGATGTTGCCATCCCCTTTTCCAAAGCAGATGGACATCCTGGGGAGCCACATGGTGCAGCTCCAAAACAACTAACTACTCTGCATTGCCCCAGTTTAAAACACAAATTGGGATATCTGGAGTCACAAAGATATGCTCTCCAAAAATAGACACAGTTTCAACACTTACGCCATGAGCCCATATTCATGGTGAGACAACCATGTGGTTCTACATTCTGCAAGAATTAGGAGCAGCAATCAGTCTTGGAAAAAACATGCCGGCACACATCAGTAGAGTATGTATATTTTTGTCTTGCAAGACAATCCTTCAACTCACCCACATCTCCCTTCCTCAAGGGTTTAGGGAGTGAAGATGCAAAAAGTTAATGCAAATGCCAGTGCCAAGGGCACACCAAGCCCAGTACCTATGCCTCTGCTCACCCTGCTTCCTTGAGACACTGTCACTGTCTTATTGGTTTGGTTCCTCTTCCAGGGTGGAGGACAGTGGGCATCTTCCACTTTGGAGTAGGGTGACAAGCTCAGCACCAATTTTCTAGGGTCACTGGAGCAGGATAGCCATGGCTTAGAGGCTCTTGGTCTCCTTAACGTGGCATGAAAGATACACTGTCTTTCAGCAAGGCACTGTACACAAGAGGATAGCAACCACGGAAAGAGCTCAGCACACCAGTATGAGATTGGAGGAAAAGCCAATGATGCTGCATGGGAGAGCAGACCAAATATGGGGACATTGCTGGGGACCAATGGCATCCATACACTCTGAGCAGATAAATTTGATGGTGAGAAGAAGCTAGAAAGGAAGCATTGCAACAACTGGACGATGAGTTCAGTTGAGCTTTCAGTGATGGATACCCAAAACAATGGGTAAGAGACCAAAGAGAAATCAGAAACCAAAAACTCGTGCACAGTGAAGGAATGGAAAGGATGAGACAGGAAGGTTGGCATGTCCACAGCACCTGGAGCACAAGCATCCCAAAGGATGTCTCCTGAAATTCCTGAAAAGACAGTGACTGTCAGAGATGGCTCTATGGCCACCCACAACCATACTACCCACACCCTGATGGCAGGACCGCAGCATCCAGTAGTTTGAAAAGCAAGAGCAAAACAGCACAGAGCAGTCGTTCTCTTTCAGCAGGCAAGTAGCACTTGCACTTAGTGTGGTAGTCAAGCACCAGCCCATTTCACTGCCCTAATCACCCACTTCACCCTAAAGAGTACGCATGGGAACACGTGGCAAGGGCTGATTCAATCCCACAAGGGTCCTGTCCCAAGCTCTGTCCATTGACACTTGCTCCAGGCCAAGGAACAGAAAGAAAAGAAGAAAACAAAACTAAAATACACAAGCTTATCCTCTGCTGACAAATCTTTTCTACTGAGCAGGCACTTTCTCTGACAAATGGTTTATTATTTTGTTCTTTACTTATTCATAATGCTGGAGGGGTATGTTTATCCCTCAAGAGAAGGAGTAAACTTTTCTGAAGGAAATATCTGAGGTTCTCCACCAGGGCCAGATTATATTTGCAGACAGGTTGCTTTTCTTTTATACACATGCATCATTATTTTAAAAGAAAACTGTTCAAACTGGGTCAGTGCTTAACTTGCCCATCACTGGGATCTATAAACACAACATCAGCGACTAGGCACAGGCCTCTCTGCTCCCCCAAAATTGTCTTAAATTGGGGTTGTCGCTCCACAAGTGAGTGATTTGAGGTCTCTTGTTCTTGCTGGGACAGCTCCTGGCTTCCTCCCAGAAGGGAGCACTGACATTTCCCACTGCTACCTTGAGCTGGATGCTCAGCAGTATTTGGGTTTGGATGGTAAAAAAATCATCCCTTCAGTGGTGCAAGTGGTTTTGCATGGGGAAATATTTCTGTCAGCCAGGAGCATCCTCCTGCCATGAACTTCATTTGCCAGTTCCAACCAAGACATATTGAGATGCAAAAGCTCAACAAAATATGCACTACCTCTTCCAGGAGCTGGACTCAGTGAACCTTATGGGTCCTTTCCAACTCAGGATATTCTGTGATTCTATGACCTTTTCCTCCAGTAGTTTCTCCAATCCTACAGCACCCTCAACCCCACAAGGCTTCTCCTGCCTCCAAGCACAGTCTATCAAGTCTGGACATTCTGTCTGGTTGACTGATCAAATCAGTCACCACTTGGCCATATTGGCTCCCAACACAAGAACCATGGGAAGAGGCTGGGAGCAGCAGTATTTCCAAAAAGCTGCTGTAGAAGGGCTAAAAGCCATTCTGAGTACCTGCAAATGCTGTCACTACTCAATGCGTTGCTTCATTCTTTGCAACCTCTCTATGTGAAGTGGCTCAGCCCTATCCTCGCCGTGGAAAAGGTGTCCCCATGTGATTTCTAAGTGATGACCAACCACAATGTCAATAGGAGAAAATGAAATTTAAGGCAAGCAAATCACAGCCCTTCTGAGCTGTGCTCCTGCAAAGCAGAGAGAGATAAGGGGGAGGAGTGAAAAGGAGAATCAATAAATCTTAACCTCATTCACAATGATCTGGAGCTCTTATTAAGTAAATTAATTTAAGTTAATTTAACTCGATCATGACTCCCGATCACAGTGATTTAGTGAGGGGGAAATTGCATTAGGAAAGGCCACACTCACTAGATAGAAGAACGGAAGAAAATTAGATCCACTTAGCAATGTGAATTAATATGGAAATAGCAGGTGTAAATTTAACCTTATCAAGAGAGTGAAAATTATCTTCATAAATTTGGAGAAATAGCCCCCAAGTTGCTTATAAATCTATTTAAAACAAAAATATTACAAAAAGTGTAGTAAAATTAATTTAAGATATACTCCCATCTTTTGCCTCCAGAAAAGTCAGCAGCAGGGTGAAGTTTAATGCAACCCAGCAATAAGGGGAGAACACGACTCATCACTTCAGGATTAGCAGTGGGTACCTCTGGACTTTCCCCGTCACCCATTTCCCATTGACACATCCATCTTCACTTTTGCTTGAAATCTGGGACAGTCTGTGGACAACAACGGCAATGCTCCATACACCCCTGAAAGGTTTCCCATTGGACAATGCAGAACACATAAGCAAATAGAGCAGGGAAATCCTACGAACACATTTAGGGACAACGATTACATAGGATGGACAGAAACACAGCTGCTGCAAAGTCTATAATGGCACCACATTCAATCTGACAATATCACTTGCCATGTAAAACCCTTGCCCATCACTTTTGGAGCACCAAAAACGTGGATTTTACAGTAGGAAATTCCTCTTAGCTACAGCTACATACAAATCTGGGAGCATCATTCAACCCCAGCACCACCAAACTTTTAACTTCATACTTCTGGCTTAGAGGAAAAAAGGGTATTAAAAAGTCAGCTGTTCAACGTGACACACCTCAAAATGTAGAAATGAAGAGGAGACAAAATTCATGCTGCAAAATAGTCCAGGAAAAGTTGCATGTTCCCAGTAAAGCAGCTGAAAAAGCAGTTCACAGGTCCCTGAATCATTCCCTGTTACACACCCAAAAAGATGCAATGAACAAGGGAGCATAAGAGAAAAAAATGTTAAACTACAGAAGAAGCACTTGCCATGTGCTTCCTGCAGACAGTGCCGATGATTGATCACACACAACGAAGGTAAGAGGGAGACAAAGTAAGAGATTTATCGCTTCTTTAAAATATAATTGTTTTTAATTTGCTGATGGTGTTTTATCAAGATTTGTCTGAAACAGCCATAAGAACTAAACTTCATTATTTAATGAAGTCAAAGATTAATATGGATAAAATTATTCTACAAGTGGGAGCTCCCAGCGAATTGCAGCTGGATGAAAGGATTGCTCCTTTGCAAAACAGACCGCGCTCTCAGCCCAGGAATCCTGCCCTAACCTGAGACCCTTCCCCTTCCTCCAACCATGAACCACCCCGATCTGGAGATAACACAGGAGGAAGAACCTCAGCTAAATGCTTGGTGCAGGAATTGTGTCTCTTATACCTCTGATTTAGGATGGGAGGTAATAGACTTAAGCTGCGCCATGGGAAGTTCAGGTTAGATATTAGGAACAATTTCTTCTCCAAAGGAGTCATGAGGCATTGAGACAGGCTACCCAGAGAGGTAGTGGAGTCATTGTCCCTGAAGGTGTTAAAGAACCATGGAGATGTGGCACTGAGGGGCATGGTTTAGTGGGCATGATAGGGATGGGTCAGTGTTAGGAGTTGATGATCCTGGGGGTCTTCTTCAAGTTTAGTATGAGTGGGTGTGGTGGTGATGAGTTGATGGTTAGACTGGATGATCTTAGTGGTCTTTTCCAGCTTCAATGATTCTATGAGTGGGCATGGTGGTGATGGGTTCATGGTTGGACTTGATGATCTTAGAGTTCTTTTCCAACCTTAATGATCCTATGATTTTGCCCCAGTGCAGCCATTTCGCAACCATTAAATTCATCCATCTACAATTCTGCAAGATTCATCTTATCACAGAGCAGAAGCTGAGATCTGATATGATGACAAATAACTCTCTCTCCTCTCTGGCATGTGTTCGCTATCCCTCGTTCTCCCTCCCTTCTGACTGATGCCCAAATGCCTATATAAGAAGGACATAAAGCTACTAGAGAGCATCCAAAAGAGAGCTACGAAGATGAGGAAGTATAGAGGGGAAGATATAAGGGGAGCAGCTGAGGTCCCTTGGTTCGTTTGGCCCTTCTCTTCCAAGAGAAGGATGAGGGGAGGCCTCATGGCGGCCTACAGCTAACTAATGGAAGTCTACAGTCAACACATGGCAGCCTGCAGCCCTTCATAAGAGTAACAGAGGGGCAGGTGCTGATCTCTGCTCTCTGGGGACAGCGATAGGACCCAAGGGAACCAGCAAGGAATTCTGTGACATCAGAAGTATAATAGTTTGGGGTGATGTCGCATCACAGTATGACACAATGATGCTCTACATGAAGACTGCCAAGTCACAAATTATCCTGTTTCCCTGGCCATGAAAGTGATTGCAGAACCTAATCCACCTACAAACATCATGTACTACATACAAATTCCCCTCTCGAGAATAAAATGAGGACAATTAGAGAGCAGATCGAGTCCATATTTGGCTCACCTTTTCTCTTTCAAGACCCCACATTAACAGAGAGACCCTAAAGCAGTGGTTTTGCCCAAATCTCTTATCTTGTAACATTTCACAATCACGAAAATTAGAAACAAAAATCAAACTTTTACCACCCTCTTGGATAGCAGCACTCATAGAGAGTGCCAAGACAGAGAGAACGGTCATTGTAATGAGATTTTCTGTACCAAGAGCAGAAAGCAGCAGGTATTTCCACCAAGACAGGTTGCCCTTCCCAGATTTAAATAAAGAAGCAAGATTTGCTCCAAATGGCTAGTTCAGATCAAAAAGGCAGCTACTTCCCGGGAAAACTGAGACAGAAATGGGGAAGGGTAAGACTGAAGTCAGTGTGGATATAAATGCGTTCATTAGGGTCAACTGGGTTGGCAAACACTCAACCATTCCTCTGGCTACGTTAAGAAAAAAAACATATTTCTTTTTTGGAGTGGCCAGATCCAGAGCCACAGGAGAAAACAGAAGATTACAAGTGGCGAGAAACAAATCTTCATTTGTACACAAAATAATCAGGCATAGTAATTATTGGCACCAAATTATGAACATCTGAGAAATAATACTATTTTAGATAAAATTCACAGTATAAAAACCATACATTAAAACATAAACAATACATGATAATTAATTTTTAAAAGCTTTTAATTGGGCCAAAGAGGAAACATAACAAATACATACGTGATGGTGCGACTTCCTACAATAGCCTGACAAGCTATGCAAGGAATATATCTGGTGGGTAATGTGCACACATACAGGATACCTTGATTCAACCCAAGTATAAGATATGGGAATAGGAAACAGAGCATATGGTTTGTTTGAGGAAAGGAAAACCCAAGAGTTTGCCCAAGGACATTGTGAAACTCTACACCAACTTCCTTAAGAGTAGGGAAAAATTAGGCAAAGCTGAACTTTAGAAATAATCCCTGCAATCTTTGACTCTTTACAGCAGCCAGCACACTCATAAAAGCAGGCAACACTTGGAGCAATGCATGAATACAGAGAGGAAATAACTTTTGGAAGAAAGTTGGGCATCAATGTCAATGCATACAACAGCTCTGTTGGAGAACACAATGGAAGGGGACAGCACTTGGTATCCCCCAGAACCTGGGGGTTATGCTGTCATCACTAATGGCAGAGCACAGCAGAGTCTCTTTCCTCAAAATATTGCCTGATATGGGCAAACAGGCACTTCAGGAAGAGGACAACTTGTTCTCTCAAAGATTCAAGTTACAGCCAACAATGTGTTCTAATGGCTCCAGCTTTTTAAGCATCAATTATCATAGAATCATAGAATCACAGAATCACAGAATGGCTTGGGTTGGAAAGCACCCCAATGATCATCAAGTCCCAACCCTCCTGCCATAGGCAGGGTTGCCAACCCCTAGATCAAGTACTAGATCAGGTTGCCCAGGGTCCCATCCAACCTGGCTTTGAGCACCTCCAGGGACAGGGTATCCACAGCCTCTCTGGGTATCCTGTTCCAGCACCTCATCACCTTCTCAGTGAAAAACTTCCCCCTGACATCTAAATCTCACCTCCTTTAGTTTAAAACCATTCCCCCTTGTCCATCACTACCCACGTAAAAAGTTAATTTTCTTCCTGTTTAGAATCTCCCTTTAAATACTGGAAGGCAGTAATGAGGACTCCCCACAGCCTTCTCTTCTCCAGACTGAACAAGCCCAGCTCCTCCTGTCTGTCTTCATAGGACAGGTGCTCCAGCCCTCTGATCATCTTTGTGGCCCTCCTCTGGACCCTCTCAAAAGCTCGGCATGTTTCCTGTATTGGGGTCCCTAGACCTGGACACAACTGACACCAGACCTGGCCTCAGAAGGGCAGAGTACAGAGGGATATCCAACTGCCTCTCCCTGTTGGCTGCCCCTCTCCTTTGATTGCAGCCCAGGATACCACTGGCCTTCTGGGCTGCAAGTGCACGCTGCTGTTTCACGTCAGCTTTCCATCTACCATGATCCCCAAGTCCTTCTCAGCAGGGTTAGTCTCAAGAAAATCTTCTGCCGGTCTGTATACATATCCGGGATTACCCCAAGCCAAGTGCAAAACCTTGCACTTTGCTTTGTTGAACTTTGTTAGGTTCATGTGGGGCCACCTTTCAGGTTTATCAAGGTCCCTCTGGACGGCATCATCATGACAACTCTTATAGAATCAAAGAATCACTTAGGTTGGAACAAAACTCTACTGTCATCAGCTCCCACTATTTTGCTTAGACACAATTTGTCTTGGCCTCCAAAACGTTCCTGGTAACATGTTCCACAAGATTATAGTGCAGCTCACTCATAGCTGAAGTAGAGACAGCTACCGCACTATCAGTTTGCACCTCCAAAGCACAGATGTGCACTATGGTCTGATTTTTGGGTGGTCCCATGTGGAGGCAAGAGTTGGACTTGATGATCCTTATGGGTCCCTTCCAACCCAGGAGATTTGATGATTCTATGATTCCACGATAATGTTATAAAGCAGGCCTGGTATCATTAGCAGGCTTGACCATGTCTGATTAGCAGGAAATGCCCATTTCCAAAAGCAGCAGCAAGTTTACTTAGGTCTAATGTGCATATTTATGCATTATTCTTATTTAACATCGTGGAAACAAATAATTCAAATAGGGAACAAATTTGGAGGAGCAGACTGTGGTAAGCTGTTTGCCACCAGTCTAATGGGATTACTAACATGATTTTACACTTTAAGTCAATAAACAATGAGTCCAAGTAGCTAAACAAATAGAGAAATTAAGTGATTTTTGTGACTAATGCAATTGTAATGTCACGGAACAGAAATAAGAGCATTCACAACTCTTGGTCCTGCATTCAACAAATGGAAGAATTACCTGGATGCTAGTAGACGCCTCGTCTTCCAGTTGGGGCCAGAGCTGCTAAACGATGAGGAGGGAGTGACCACGTTCTTCTTCACTATCCTGTAACGCGTCTTTATCACTTTGTTAGCTGTGGGGCTCCTTATAAAGTGCAAGTTGGCACCTGCAGGAAAGCAAAGGGAAAAATGGGCTGAAATTCAGGTGTGCGTCCAGGGAGGTTGCAGGTGGGACAAAAGGGATCACAGAATCATCAAATCATTACGGTTGGAAAAGATCTCTAAGCTCATCAAGTCCAACCATCAACCCATCCCCACCATGCTCACTCACAGAAACATTAAGGCTGGAAATGGCCTCTAAGATCACCAAGTCCAGCCCCAACACATCCCCACCATGTCCACCAAACCATGTCCCTCAGAGTCATATCTCCATGCTTCTCGAATGCTTCCAGGGACGGTGACTCCACCATTTCCCCGGGCAGCCTGTTCCAATGCTTGGCCACTCTTTCCAACAAGAAATTTTTCCTAATATCCAATCTCAATTTGGAACAGATTTCTGCTTTTAATCATTACCACTTTCAGAATATTTTGAAGGATTATCCACACGCCTGTTTTTTCTGCTGAATGTTTCATGCAATTAACAGCTATGTGTTTAACTCTGGTTTTCCTCCACGTGATAGCTAGCAATTTTTTTTGGCAGCTTTAAGGAATGCATCTAATTGCCTGACTTTTATAACATACAGCTATAACTGCCCAGATAATTAAAGCTGACACTACATGCTGAGACTAAGTCTTCTGGTTTTATAACTGATTTAAAGGGCTGGCTGTTTTTCTTGGGAGATGCTCTAATTAAAATTATTGCAAGGTTGAGAGGGGAAAACCAGAAGCATTATTTTCCCCGAAAATGTGGTACTCAATCCCACGTCCATCTCTGCAAGAAGTGCCTTCCAGATTACCATGATGCTGCTTGTGCATCTAAACAAGCAAAGCAGAAAAATGTATTTTATTTTCTTTCTTGTCCATTCACGAGCAAGCTAATGTCTCAGTGCTGGGTTCAAGAGGGATAAAGCAGGAATTTCCCCTTCCTATACTCAGCCTGAGCCTCACAACTTCTGATAAGGGGATGGAGAGAAGTGAGCTCAGTAGATAAATCACAGGAATTTTTCAGGATAAAGATGAAGATCACGATGCTCCTCCATGCTCCGCTGTAAAGATAAATGCTCATTGAGCACAGGGCATGCAGAGGGATTCACAGCCTTCAGTTTCGCCTATAAAGTGTCAGGCATGTTCACGACAGTGCACAAACAAGCACTTTTATGCAGCAGTGATAAAACTGGGAAGGCACTGCAGTTTACGTCTCTTAAGAGATTTTTTTTCCACATCTCTAACATTTTGCTCTTTAATTCCTACTTAGGACCCCTGTGTAATTAATATATCAGAATAATGCCTGCAGGCAGGTTATCTCATGCTAAGAACCGGACTTTGATGATGCTTGAGAGAAAAGCACGCTGCTGTCGGCAGCAAGCATTGATAAAAGCTCTGAGTACAGGCGCATGAAATCAGCCAGGAAATGTTTAACAACCCGAAAAGCCAGGAAGTTAGCACCAGTGACCTAAGCTTCAGGTGGTTTGGAACAAAAATTAAACAAGATGTATTCATTAAATACTCCCCAGGGTTAAGAAAGGCATATGACATTTCTGTTTTTTTTTTTTTTTTGTCTTAAAACCTCATCGATTCCCAAGTATTTAGGCTTCCTTTACTAACCCAGCCTCTAAATATATGAGACTTAAGAGATGCTCTCAAGGAAATGAATGGGGTGACAGTTGGACTGGATGATCTTAGCGGTCTTTCCAACTTTAATGATTCTATGAAAAGATGAAACCACCAGACGAATACTCGCAGATTTAAGGGTGAACAAAGGAAGATAGAGGAAAGAAAACAAAAAAACAATTTGGCTTTCTAATGTTTCCCTGCCTTTGGAATTTTCATAGAATCGTTAAGGTTGGAAAAGACCACTAAGATCATCAAGTCAATCCATCTTCACCATGCCTACTCACAGAATCATGAAGGTTGGAAAAGACTTCTAAGATCATCTAGTCCAATCATCAACCCAACAACACTATTCCCACTAAACTATGTCCCTCAGTGCCACATGTACATGTTTCTTGAACACCTGCAGGGACGGTGACTCCACCATCTTGTTCCAGTGCTTGACCACTCTTTCAGAGAAGAAATTGTTCCTAATATCCAACCTGAACCTCCCGTGGTGCAATTTGAGGCCACTACCTCTCATCCTTAGTAGTATCCCACTAACTTCTTTGGGGCAGCTACACGAATCTTTAAGGCTCTTTGCAAGGCTTGAGCACTAATTGCAATTAGAATCACTTACAAACAACAGCAAAACCAGACAGTTTTGCTTCAGAGAACTGCGTTTAGGTTTGCAATATATGAACAACAACAGGATTTGCAAATTTGCACAACTGGGATGAAATCCCATCTGTTCCCATTGTCACCCTGTAAAACCGCATCCCCAAACCTATTCTCACCACAACCCCACATCCTCCCCAAACAGCACCAGCTGACCCCTCGCCTCCACTGCTTCAACCTTACAAAATTATTAAGCTGGGAATCTGTTGATTGCATTATTAACATTTTTTTTAACCACTGTGCATTGTCACTAATCAACCCAACACCTAATCCACCTCCTGCAAGGAACAGAAGTCCCAAATTGTTGCAGCTTTCAGGTGTCCCCAGTGCCGGCGCACAGACAGGCTGGCACCTGGTAAACTCCATTCCCCAGCAGTAATTGGATGTTGTATTCATGCCAGAGCCACTCTTCGGAAAGCGCACGCATGCACGCTCCAGCATTAAGCACCTTCTGAAAGAGGCTCTCCGAAGAGCTCAGTTTTCTATTATTACTTGCTAGCTGAGGGGTTTTGTGTAGATAATCATGTTATTTAGATAGGATGTTGGTTTAATTCCCTTCATTACAGGCTCCCAGGGTTGTAATTTTTTTTCTCCACATGATGTATTCCCCGTGGCACATTTCACTCAAATCAAACACTTTACGCTTTTATTACAAACAATACCCCAGCGTCCCCCGTTATCAGCCCAGCACACACATGCACACTCCTCGCAGAGATCCAGAGGTCAGTTCTAATGACTAATCGATCTCATTAGCTTTCCTAATTAAAAACTTTACTACCGCAATGGAAGACAAACTACAAAAAAACTGCTTGCATCATATTTGAATGGGATATGAGCACCATTTATCAGGCTAGGCTCGCAGCCCGTGCTGTGCTGCTGAGTTGGAGCTTTGCTTGGAGCCGTGAGTCCCCCAGTACCATTTGCTCAGGGATGGAGAAAAACGTGGTCCAGGGGCTCCAGGGCCTTTTGCTGTCCTTTAGATGGGCAATTGGGTGGCAAAAATCCTTTCCTTGGTGCTTATCCTTCATCTGAATAGATGTGGCCCAGGACCACACATCTTTCTTCAGAGCGGATGTCAGCCCATGCCCATCATGCCCACTCAAAGAATCATAAAATCACTAAGGTTTGAAAAGACCTCTAAGACCACCAAATCCAACCATCAACCCATCCTCACCATGCCCACTAAACCATGTCCCTCAGTGCCACTCCACATTTCTTGAACACCTCCAGGAATGGTGACTCCACCACTTCCCTTGGGCAGCCTGTTCCAATGCCTGACCACACATTCAGAGAAGATATTTCTCCTAATACCCAACCTGAACCTCCCCTAGTTCAACTTAAGAACATTACCTCCCATCCTTCTCATCCTCATTTTGAGCAGGTGTGGCCCAGGACCACACATCCTTCTTCAAAGCAGATAGAGTTCAATGCCAAGCATCCTTCCTCTGAGCAGATGTGCTCCAGTACCACTCATCCTTCTTCTCAGCAGATGTAGTTCATGACCAGAGGGTGATGGGGCCTTATGTCAGCTCATATTTTGCCATGGAGTGGAGATATCTGAAGCAGGGAGAGTAAAACACCTACTGGGGTGTCAACAGGAGGGCAGGAATCAACATGAGGTCCAGCTCACCATCCAGCATCCCTAAATCACACACATGGCTGTGCTCTGGTTTTTTCTATTCCCACACCATCCCCAGCTGCCTCTTATTTCTGCTCTGTGCCTCCCCCACATTAATGAAGTATTTAAAAGTGATAGGATTAGCTTTTTTTTTTTTTTTTTATTCCTCCCTCAATGCAAAATTAAGTTGACTTACAAGCAAGTTTCAATCAAATAAAAAAAATGGGAAAACCTTTTGTAAAAAGATGTATTCGTCCCCACGGCAAGAAAAATGGAGGGGAACACTGACCTGCTGTTAATTACAACAAATCTTTCCTTGACATTAAATTTTAATCATCCACATCTGCCAGAAAGACAAGAGGAGGTGAGGAAGATGTTAGCCAAATTTGTTTGTTTCTCCATCAAATCAGGGTGTTTCAGTGAGTTTTCTGCTAGTTTTCCTCCTGTCATTTAAAACAATAGGAATTGAATCCTTTTGGGCGATAAGCTACAGAAAAGAGAAAAAGTTCTGGAATCGGCAGAATAAATCCTACTGCTGGGAAAAAGAATGTTAAATGAGCACGGATACACTTCCAGGCGTACAAATTCCTAAATTCAAGTGATTCTTTCAGAAAGTGATGTGGGACAGAAAGTACATCCCATGTGGGTATGGGGATTGCTCAGGCAGCAAAAGAAGAGGAAAACAGGGATAATAATGGGTGCTGTGGGCCATGAAGTGACAGCTGAGAGCCCACCTGGGTCCCTGTGCTACGAAGCTCCAGGCACCAGGGTAAGCATGGAGCTGCTTCTGCTGTTAAATCCCACTCAGAGGCAGCGAGAAGGGACAGGAATATTTATTTCCCAGCAGTTGGAAGTGAGATGAGAGCAACAAATGCACAAATGCAAATTACACCTTTGATAGGGGTTGCACCTTTGATATGGTGCACCAGAGGAAATATCGGAGATGCTGCATTCCAGCAGAGCCACCCTGAGCAGCCTTTTATATTCCATCCTGACCACTAAACTACAATAAAAGCAAAGTAGAGGTTGAAAACCTCTGATAAAACTGAATTGCTTCCTCAAAGCCAGGCATTAGGAAGTAAAATAAAAAGCTAAGGACTATGAGCACACACATTGCGTGCTGCCGGCATCCTTCACAACTCCTAATACAAGTTCTGATGTTATCACGGATTGCAAAAAAACTGCACTCAAAGCCTAAAAACAGCTCCAAGTACAGATGACAATTTCTGCCAAGCAACAAATTTAGCATCTCAAGACATCTTCTGAAAAGCATAGGGCTGGCACAAACTGGAAGTGAGGATGGGATGGGAAATGGGGGCAGCCCTGATGGACGCAGTGGGGGAACTGACTCTGCAGCACCATGCTCACTGTGTCAAAGCTTATTCCAAAATCAAACAATTTGCAGCTCTGAGATCACATTTACAAGAAAGGGAGGAAGGAGAACCTAGGGAACTACAGGCCAGTGAGCCTCACGGAAAATCAGATCCTCCTAGAAGACATATTAAGGCACATGAGGGATAGGCAGATGACCTGAGACAGCCAGCATGGCTTCACCAAGGGAAGGCTGTGTCTGACCAATCTGGTGACCTTCTATGATGGAGGGACATCATCGGTGGACAAAGGGTTGTGGTGAATGGCACTATGTCCAGGTGGGGGCCAATGATGAGCGGTGTCCCCCAGGGATCTATCTTGGGACCGGTGCTCTTCAGCATCTTCATCAGTGGCATGGCAGTGCACCCTCAGCAAGTTTGCCGATGACACCAAGCCGAGCAGTGTGGTTGACGCGTTCAAAGGAAGGGACGCCATCCAGAGGGACCTCAAC
>NC_034410.1:146837166-146857217 GCF_002078875.1 Numida meleagris
TATACAGACTGGGAGAAGAACTCCTTGAGAGCAGCCATGCAGAGAAGGATCTGGGGGTCGTGGTGGATGGAAAACTGAACATGAGCCAGCAGTGTTCCCTTGCAGCTCGGAAGGCCAATGGGATCCTGGGCTGCATCAGCAGAGGGGTGGCAGCAGGGCCAGGGAAGGCACTGTTCCTCTCTGCTCTGCCTTCGTGAGGCCCCATCTGAGGACTGCGTTCAGGTCTGGGGCCCCCACTACAGGAAAGATGTGGAGCTGTTGCAGAGGAGGGCCACGAAGATGATCAGAGGGCTGAAGCACCTCTCCTACGAAGACAGGCTGAGGGAGCTGGGCTTGTTCAGCCTGGAGAAGAGTAGGCTGTGAGGAGACCTCATTTGCTGCCTTCCACTATTTAAAAGGGGATTATAAACAGAAGGGGAATCAACTTTTTACAAGGGTAGACAGTGACAGAAGAAGGGGGAACGGTTTTAAGCTAAAGGAGGGAAGGTTTAGATTGGATATTAGGGAGAAGTTCTTTATAGAGAGAGTGATGAGGTGCTGGAACAGGCTGCCCAGAGAGGTTGTGGATACTCCGTCCCTGGAGGTGTTCAAGACCAGATTGGATGGGGCCCTGGGCAACCTGGTCTAATACCAGATCTGGTATTATGGTATATCATGATCAAATGCCTTCGCTGTGGGACTTGCTCAAAGCCTGGAAACAAAGTTTCAACAAAACATCAACAAGAAGCCAGAGAAAAGCCAGCGAAACACCTACAAAATGCCAACCAAATGCCAACAAAATGCTAAGAAGCCAACAAGAAGCCAGCCGAAAACCAACAGAAAGACAACAAAAATCCTCCATCTCCCTTCAATTCCCAGAATGATGCTGCCGCTCACCTCTGTGTTGCCATAGCAGGTAGGCTGCTATAGTTTCATTTCACTCTAGATGTTTTCTCACATTATTGTTACTCAAGGTTGCTATTATGGCAGCTCAAACTCTTTCAAGACAAGCAGCACGCAAAGCAGAAGGGAGAAATCCACCCAGAAAGCTACTACTTTGCTCCAGATTTATTTGAAATGTTGCTTTCCTCCTCTCCCTGGAATTAGAGTGCCTAATTCTAGTGCCCAGCAATTCCTGGGAATTCCTTGCATACCTTGCACTGCCACCATGCCCACAGATCATGGGTACCCTCATTGCACGCTCTGATCAAGCTGCAGGAAGCCCCAGACTTCTCCTTTTTGTTATACTCTGGTGAAGGCGTAACTGAAAGGTGATGTTCAGCTCCAGGATAACTCAATAGGAAGGAGATAAATATAAGATAAATATAACTAGCAATAACACAAAACCACAGCAAACTGCCGACTCTTTACATCTCAGAGGGGAATACGTGGGAAATGGAAACACACAGCTGAAGTTATCAAGGGCTATCAAGAGAATAGGAAATTTCACCACTGCAACAGAGGCATTTTACAGTATGAAAGAAGCACTTCATAGCAATCTGGCCTCAAAACCAATGAAAAGCAAGTAAACCGCCTGCATACAGAATGGTATTAAAAAAAATTTTAACTAGAGGCACCACTGGGTCCCTCTGGTCCAACTCCTGCTCACCCCAGAGCTCTGCTTAGTCCCACATCCAGATGGGCTGGAGATCCCCAAGAGTATACTTCTGCCCCTCTCTGGTCCCTGCAATGGGCTGAGGGAGCTCCTGGGCTCCAGTTGGTCCCCGGGCCTCTTGGCCTGGCACTGGGCACCGCTGGCTCCATCCTCTTGTACCTCCCTGAAGGGATTTACAGACGTTGGTACCCCTGACCTCAGGGACCCCTGAGTCCCCCCCTGCCCCAGGCTGAGCAGTCCCAGCTCTCTCAGTCTCTCTTCCTAGCAGAGCTGCTCCAGGTCCTTGGTCACCATGGTGGCCTTCCATTGGGCTCTCCCCAGTATGCCCAGCTCCCTCTTGCACTGGTCCCAGCACCCAAGCAAGGCCTCCCCAGTACTGAGCAGAGGGGCAGGATCCCCTCCCTTTGGTGGTGCTTTGCTCAGTGCAGCCCAGAAAACCCTCAGCCTTCTTTGTCCAAGGGCCCATCACTGCCTCACATCCCACTCACCAGGACCCTAGATCCCCTTCAGCAGAGCTGTTCCCAGCTGGGTGTCCCCAGCCTGTACTGCTCCTCCCCATGTGCAGGCACTTTGCATTTGGGAAAAGCCCCACTCTGGACCACTCTCATCATTCCACACCCTCATGGTGACCCAACACCAGGGAACACTGGGTGGCAGCCAGTAACAAAGTCCTGGAGAAAGCTCTGGCTTCAAGGAGATGCTGGCTTCCCAAAGAGTGCATGCATGGAGTGGAAAATGCAGATTATAGAATCACAGAATAGAATCATTAACATTGGAGAAGATCTCCAAGATCATCTAGTCCAACCCCAACCCATCCCCACCATGCTCACTAAACAGGCCCCTAAGTGCCACATCTCCAAGCTTCTTGAATACCTCCGGGGATGGTGACTCCACCACCGCCCTGGGCAGCCTGTTGCAATGACTGACCACTCTTTCAGAGAACAATTTTTTCCTAAGATTAATGGGGGCTCCGGGCCACAACGGTTGTTCTTTTTATCAACCCAAAATCTTGTGCTACTTGCTTTCCTGCAGTAGAGAAAACAACACTTTCTCAGTGATTTATTCGTTAGTGATGGACTTGAGACCCTAATTTTTGGTATAAAATCAGTACAGGAGGAAATATAAAAATCCTGGGACTTAAAGCCCTACATCATAGTTCACCTCTACTTTCCCAGCTATGAAATAGGTGGTTTGGTTGGGATACAATCTAAGAAGGACTTCTTAATGGGAAAACAAAAAAAGAATGACACAAAGATACCACGTTACTGTAGGGTCTCCAATAAAACAGGAAAACATATCGAATGGCAGAAAATATAGAGCAAAATGGAACAGCAGAGGGAAGATGGGATCAAACAAGAAGGCAGCAGCTGGGATCGGGGACCTTATGTTGGAGCACAGGGTGGAAAATGGAAATCAAATGGAATAATTTGTGAGAAAAAAGAAGGGTCTCAGGAGCTAAAAGCTGAAGAGCCACCAAGAGCCAGCACGGCTCTTCCTTCAATGGCCCTAAAAAAATCTGCAGAGGAGGCTGTAGACCTACCCACTTTCTGCATGGACCTTTCAAGAGTTCCATTAACTACATGTAAAATCAGCTTGCAACACTGATAGACCCGTGGATTAATCTCAGTAAAGTTTCATAATAGCTTCTACCTCTCTTTCCTAACAGTAAATCGTTCTGGTGTTTCGCATTACACTACCAACACCTGGAAAATGTTGGCCCTAAGCCGCACGGCTCAGCGTCTTTTGTTCTGGATACCAACTTGGCCAAGTCCCTTGAGTTAACAAAAGGATTTGGGATTACTGTAATGCTGTTACGAATTTAGTGTGAAAACAGACACCAGTATTACGGGATGATTATCACAGAGCATGTTCAATATGTTCACACAGAATGGCACAGCAAGAGGTTAATTATATTGCTACTGGAATCAGCTTCCAAAAGGACCATCCTTCGGTTTAAGAGGGGAATTTAATTTTCACACTCATTCAGTTCTGAGCTCTTTCAAGAGAGACGGCTATTTATGCCAGAATGTAAACGATGGTTTATGATCATGAACTGCTGCTTAATAGGAAATAAATCCAATTGATCAAAAGTACTTTACCTGCAACCCCAAACAAGAGGACAACAGGAGCGTGGGCTTTGCAGCTAAAGTGTTTTAGCAGACTCCAAATGCAATTCTTTGCCTAGCATGGCAGCCGCTTTCAGCTGGGAACATTTGGGGAATTAATACCAAAGCTGCTTCACTAATTCCTTATATTAAATGGACCACAGGCAGGGATGATGTTAACGTAAGCCATCAGGCATGACAATGCATGGGTGCAATGGCACTTGCTGGAGATCAACTCTATGAAAATACGCATTTTAGCAGGAAAGTTATTAAAATCCACATATACTGTTAAAAGAATTGCAGGTTTAAAGCAAAAAGTAGAGTAATTTGTTTCCTGGAATTATGGTGTTGGAGAAACAAGGAAAGCATCACTCATATTCAAGGGAAAAATCAAGCTGATCAAGCTGTCAAAAGCTCATGAAGTGTAAGTTCATTGAAGAGTGCCTTGGGGAAACTGTTTCATATAGCATTTATGGAAAAGAAACATTTCTACATGGAAATATCATTAGATCAAGTAACTTACTCTAAGTTATAGCAAGTTACAACTCTGTTTGCTTTAGACCCAAGGAGGACTTGAAGTCTTGACCCTGTGTTCTCACTGTACACAAGCTCAAAGCCCTCTTGCATTGGAGACAACAGGAATGGAGTAAAACCTTTGCACAGTGGGAACTGGAATTCCATTTGATTGAAGGGCTTTTTCAAGATGTCAAAGCAAGTCCCAGGAGAAATACCATGCTAATGAAAGACCCACTAACGTTGTCCAGCAAAAGGCAAAACTGAAAATTGCTACTTACAGCATCCCTCACCTCCTTTCTGGTCTCAGCTGAAGTTCTTTCCACTACCCCCTCATCTTTGTGACACAGTTGTCTTCTCCAGCTGCTTCTACAGGACTAAAATGTACTTAATTCTTCTGAAATTTCCCTTCAGTGAGACCAAACAAAGTAATTCCTACATCCTTCTAATTTCTTCAAAGTCTTCTCCACGCATTTTGACAGCGTGGATCGTGAAGACCAACCACCAACCCACTCCCACCATGTCCACTAAACTATAGAATCATAGAATGATTTGGGTTGGAAGGGACCTCAAAGATCATCTAGTTCCAACCCCCCAGCTACAGGCAGGGACACCTCCCACTAGACCAAATTGCTCAAAGTGCCATCCAGCCTGGCCTTGAATTCTTCCAGGGAGGGGGCCATTCACAACCTCACTGGGCAACCTGTTCCAGTGTCTCACCACCCTCATAGTAAAGCACTTCTTCCTAGTATCTAATCTAAATCTACCCTCTTCCAGTTTAAACCATTTCCCCTCATCCTGTCACTACATGCCCTTACAGAAAGCTTTACTGTAGGCCCCCTTCAGGTACTGGAAGGACACTGTAAGGTCTCCTCAGAGACTTCTCTTCTCCAGGCTGAAGAGCCTCAGCTCTCTCACAGCCTGTCCTCGTAGGGGAGTTGCTCCAGCTCTCTGATCATCTGAACCCGCTCCAACAGTTCGATGTCCTTACTGTCCTGGGGGCCCACTCTTTTTGTACTCTTTTGGAGCACTCTTCTAGAGTACAAATGTTCCCTAATATCCAACCTGAACCTTCCCTGGCGCAACTTAAGGCCATTACCTTTTGTCCTCTTGCCAGGATATGGGGCAGAGCATGACTTCACCACTGAGGCTGAGTATCAGCACTCTTCCCATCTCTTCCTGTGGTTACTGCAGAATAAGTTCAAGACAAGGAAACAACACAACATCATCCTTTCCAACTCAAACGATCCTACAGATTTTCAATCGCGCAACGCAACCAGACGGGTTCAGGGCTGTGCTCAGCAAAGTGGTGCTCAAGTCTGCAGATCTGAACAAACCAGTGCCAAAAAGACAAAGCTAGAAGAAAGCAATTCCCAGTAAAAGCATTGCTCTCATCTACTGCTAACCCCTCCAACCATTCTTCATGAACTTAAATTTTGCCCTGTAGGAACACTCGCACTGAGAAAGTCAGAAACACAGCGATTTAGTTCATCTGTCTCCCAGCTCTATCTATCCATCTTTCTGAGCAATCCACCCATCTGTTTAATCCATCCAAGCTCCTCCGCAGCCTCCTGTGCCCATTCATCTGTCTGCACATGCAGCACGATGCAGGCGTCTGCCCACAGGAACGTCACTTCAAATTTGTCTGCCGCAAGAGCTGTGACTGCAACACTACGGGTATTTCTGCAAGGTTCCTGTAACAAGCCCTCATGTTTTACAAGGAATTAGGGGGGGGGGAAAAATGGAAATTTTTATAAATGTGTTGCCACGTGTGGGCGAGTTTCCACCTTTCCGCCTACCATCCCACCTGGATGCAGGCATTCCCTGTTTCCATCCAAGGCTGAGATGCTGCCGGTAGAGGAATCAAAAAATCACAGGATCATATCCGAGTTCAGAAGGGTCACAGAAGGACTGAGTCCAACTCCTGGCTCCACACAGGACTACTCAAACCCAAACCCTATATCATAGGGTGTTGTCCAAATACTTCTTGAACTTCAGAAGCTTGAGTCCATGACCACTGCCCTAGGCAGTCTGTTCCATGTCCAACCACCCAAAAAGGTGAAGAACCTTTTCCTAACACCCAGTCTGAACTGCCTCCCCCCCCCCATGCAGTCCTATGCCATTAAGAAGGTTTCTGGGATGCGGTTTCTCTGGGGTTTTCACTCATCTCACCTTCCAGTTCCAGATCAAAGTTGCTTAGGGTCAACATCTCCATATACAAATGCAGGAAGGCACTGATCACATCCTCGGTGCTGCTTTGGGAGCAGACAAGCAAGAGACTTTTTGCTTTAGAAACAACAGAAAATCCTCACAGTTTCAAGTACCAAATCCCCTAAACAGCACTGCTGGGGAATTTCAGTTTTTAACATACTAAATTAGGCATTTAAATCTTGCATATAGTGCTGAAGATTCATGATGTATGTCTCCTGGTCCTGGAAAGGCTAACAGTGATTTAATACACAGAGATCTTAACTGATGATTGGTATCCCATTATGCACCAACCGTCAGCACGTTATACATCACAGCCAGCACTTCCCTTCCTCCATCCAGCAGGAAAATGCTTGCAGACTTTGCATCCCTTACAGGGATGGATTCCTAATGTTCTGCAGACACACACAGATGAGTTATCTCCTCCTGTAATGCAAGCAGCTATTCAAAATTTGTCTCGCATTAAATATGGCCACCTAAGTGGCTTCAGTAGCAAGACAAACTTCTCCATTTCTAAGCAAAACTTGCCACTTACTCGTCTTTCTTGACCCTGGAGTTCCTGCAGCAGACAGTGCTTGCAGGCAATAACTGGCTGAGTTTAATCACAGAATCATAGAATCATGAAGGCTGGAAAAGACCTTGAAGATCAAGTCCAACCCCAACCCATCCCCACCATGCCTACTAAATCATGTCTCAAGAGCCACATCTACCCTTTTCCTGAACACCTCCAGGGACAGTGATTCCACCACTTCCCTGTTCCAATGCCTGACCACTCTTTTGCAGTAGAATTTTTTCCTAATAACCAACCTAAACCTCCCCTGGCACAACTTGAGGCCACATATACATTTCTGTGATGACAACGTATATAGTCCCAAGTGTCTGCCACAAGTCGCCTTCATTACCCACACAAGATTCAGCTTCTGCAAGAGATCAGGGTTGGCACACTTCAGAGCTACACAAGTAACTGAACACGGGTGAATTGGGAAGTCAAGAGAAATAACTCAAAGAACAGAGCATCCATGACTCAGCTCTACAGGATATAAGTTTAATATCAGAGTATGTCCACCCTGCCCATGGCAGAGGGGTTGGAATTGGATGATCTTTAAGGTCCCCTCCAACCCAACCCATTCTATGATTCCATGATCAGTGGAGACAGGAGGTCCTGCTGGAGACAGGAAGACATCTCACCAATTGTCTACATTCCCATAAGCAGTGGAGATGTGCAATCCCTAAGCCAGCATAGGGGTCCATGCACTGGTATCCAGCTCTGCTCCATTCCCATCACAAGGACAGCTCCCTCCCAGTGCTTAGGGAGCTGATGAGCCTGTTAACGATGAAGAGGCTGCGTTATCTACCCACCAAGAGGTGGTCACACTTAGTATACTATAAATGCACTTTTCCCTGATACAACCCCCCGTTAAAGAGCCTCAATGGCTCTCTGGAGCATTGGGCCTTGTTCAAACACAACCCTTATTATTATAACAAAAGAGGGATTTTTTTCCCCCCTCTACCTTCCCTCAGTGAATGATTATTAATGTGTTTCCAGGAGCCAGGTCCATTTCTCTAAATGAGAGCAGAATGGCAGGCGAGGCGGGAGGAAGGCTGATAAATGCCCTCCTCCCCCCAGCCTCACGGCGGGAGCTGCCAGGGGTTCTCGTTCTAACAAGCTTCAGATGGAAGATGACTGGAATAACAAAGTATGAATTTTTATGAGTCTAATAAATCACTCCACTTTTCCTGCTCTTGATCGTTTTCAGCACTTCAAACACTAGAAAAACCCCGGCTATAATCAAATGGGTTCATGGATCTTGTGTTAACGCCGAGGCACGGGAGGGGTGCGCACAGAGGTCGCTGTGCAAACCCATTTGCATTTGTGCTTTAGGACTGACTTAATATCTTTTATTTTTAATTTAATGATGAGAAATTTGAATCCCACAGGAATTCTCCCCCCCCAAAGCCACTTATGAAAGTAAAGGCCAACCTTCTTTCCCCTATTTTTACACCCTTCCTAACCATCCACTTAAAAAGACCCTGACCCAACTCCAGCATCCAAAGAGAAACTTGGGTAAAGCCCATAAGAATGGAGGAAAACTTTGCAGGCAGTAGCTTTGTTAAGCTCCTTTTAATTCTCCTTCCTAAACTTATAGATACTATAAGTCATGAACAGGTTACCCAAGAGGTGATGGGTGCCCTATCCCTGGAGACATTCAAGATCAGTCTGGATTGGGCTCTGAGCACCTGATCTAGCTGTAGGTGTCCCTGTTCATTGCAAGGGAGTTGGACTAGATGACTTTTAAGGGACCCTTCCAAACTCAAATGATTCTATGATTCTATGAATGGGCTCCAAATCCCATCCAACCAAGAAGCAAAAGATTTGAGCTTCAGGTTGCTACCATTGAGTATGTGCATATGTTTTGCCAAGGAAAATACCTACAGAGACACCTAAAACAGTGGCTAAACTCCAGGAAGGACCACAGTGATCTAAAAAAAACAGTACGGAAAGCAAAGTCTTCAGTGTGCACCATGGTGATGGCTAGACTTGATGATCTTAGTGGCCTTTTCCAACCTTAATGATTCCGTGATTCTATGAAAGAATTACTCTTGAAAGCTCCCAAATAGCAACTGGCAGAGGACAGAGATGGTTAAATAAGGCAGGACACAACCACCACTATAAATGCTCTGCCATACTTTGAGACCAATACCAGAAACACAACCTGCAGCTCTGAAATGTGACCAAAAATGTCTTTATAATGGATGTACTCATCCTGGTCCACTAGCACTGTGCTGATGGTAAACCCTACAAAGGCAAAGCATGGCCCCAGTGCCCCCATACCAATAAAGCACCCTCATCTTGAGGCTTTCAGGTTCATGTCCCCAAAGCAAGGAGGACAAGCAAGCTGGGAAACCTGTTGTTTTCGTCATCCTCCTCCTCTTTAATCCCTCAGATACGTTTCCACTGTGCACCGCTTTTCATTTGCTTTTCCAGCAGCACAGCACTGAATCAGGGAGGGAATTCATCTTTGACAAACATTTACCGATTATCAAATCACAACTGCAGCCACAGACAGGAGCAATAAGTCACTTTAAGCAGCCGTCCGTACTGCAGTCTGAGGAGTTTGGGCAGCTCCGCAATGACAAATCACTCCTGTCAAAGCCGCATGTTCCCTCGCGCTCCGAATCCGTGTTCTCTGTTGTTCCACACTACCTGGTGTTTAATGACAACACTGTCAGACTAAGACGAAGCCTCTGCGCTGCGGACTGTCAAAGCCCTATTAGAGGAAAGATTGAGACCCTACTCTTCTTAAACTCACTCAAGCAACACAACCCGCTAGTTTTTATAATTATGGTACGAGAGCCATCGATCGCGTGCTGACACCTAACCTATCTGTATGAAATGGGAGTAGTTTGCTGGGTGACAGTTGCTATAGATTATTGTGGGTGGGTTTTTTCCCCCCTTTTATCTATTGCTCTACAAAGGCTAAAATAGATGGGAAAGAAGGGAAAAGTGTTTGCCTTCAGTGAGGTGCCTTTGCTATCCCTGCTCTTTGCCTTCAAGAATCACAGAACGGCTTAGGTTGGAAGGGATCTTAAAGATTATCTAGCTCCAGCCCCCATGCCATGGGTTGGTTGGCACCCACTAGATCAGGATGCCCAAATCCCATATAAATGAGCCTTGAGCACCTCCAGGGATGGGGCATCCACAACGTTGGGCAAGCTGCTCCAGGGCTTCACCACCGTCTGACATCTTGAGGAAGTTTCACATAACTTCCCCCATCGGGAAAACCAATCCCCTTCTTCTCATTTGCATACAGGAGGAACAACACATAGATCATCCCAAGAAGCATTTAACACCAGGGCAGTGCTGTGGGAGCACATCCTTGAATGGAAATGCTCACACAGCAGGATTTGGGAATTACAGAACAACAGCAGACAAGGTCAGAAAATCTTCTCCCGGAGCAGAAGCATACAGTCCAGCGTAAACTCTCCTGTTTGGGTTCACATCTTGAATCCTCAACAGCGTAAAGGAAAGTAATCATAAACTGAGTGTGCTGGGAAGCTACTTTTGAGCCAGGAAAATAGGCATAAATGGAAGGAGACCGGAGCCAAGGAGGCATTCAACTGTACCAAGGAAAACTTGGGGTGCAGAAGGAGAGGTGCTATATTACTATAAATAAATATTTTCACAGCCTAAGCTATGCACAGGCATCAGTGCTTGTGGTTTATTTCCTTGTATTGCCCATTTGGGTGATATAGATGGGAGAGTTTGGCACACTTCCATTTCATCCACCTCCATAGAGATCACAGCTTCGTTTGCACTAGAGGAGGAAAAAAACCATCAGCATTCCTTTGGGGCAGCTCTGGATGCTCAGTGTGGTACTAGACGGTGCCAAAGGGTACCCAAGCCCTTCCCCACTTTCCTAGGTCAGAGCTGGAGGAACCAATTCCATAGGGTTGTAAGCGGGATCCAAAGAGCCAAAACTACCACCCTTGAACCTCATTTTGATCCCAAGAAATGGCCCTCTTTGGGAGGGGAGGAGTTTCCTTAAACTAAAGAAACATCACAACAGACCTTTGCTTGGTTGAAGTTCACGTGGGGTTTACAGTCATCTACATTTGTTGTGTTGAAAATATAACAGAGGGTAATGATAAATAAATTTCCACTGGCTACGTGAGTGGCACAAGAGAGCCATTTCTCATCAGGAAATGTGAAATAAGCATTGCACCATGTGAGATCCATACAAATTCGTTTTAACGCAACACCCTTAGAGACACAACTTGTTAGCATAAAGGCAGAAAAATGACCCCATGCTGTCCACTTAGGAAAGGGACAAGAAAGCTCTGGTGTTGGTGGCTTTTTGGATGCTGCTGTCAGTGACAAAGCCAACAATAAGAAAATCTGAAACCAAGAAGCTGGATAGTCCCAAATCACTTACCCAGCCCACCCAAGGCTGTTAATGAAGAAGGGACCAAACTGCCAAAATGAAGATGAAAAGCTTCCACTTCCGGTGGAAAACGGGCACTATTTTAACCAACGCATTCATAACCCTCCAGTTCTGAGCATTTTATGTTCATGCTTCAATCCCTCCTGACCAGCTCACCCACCCCATCTTTTCCAACTGCACGCACTGAAGGAAACAGCATCTTGTCCTGTGTCTAAAAACCAACAGCAGTGCCTGGATTTTGCCTCCTACCTGATTTTCTAAACCAGGAATGACAGCAGTACAACGCTCCCCTCACATCGTCCTTGGGATCACCCAGGGATGTCAGTGTGGGAGAGGGAAAGAAGAACAAGAAATCTCACTTCTTCTGCCTCTAGTTTGACAAGCCATTCTAGAGAGGGGTGGTAATATTTGATAAATTTTCATTTTCCTTCCAAGGCTGTCAGGTAATCTTTTTACTGACAGCGCTACAGGGGTTTTCTGTAGTCTCAGGGAAAAGGGCTTGTACTTGTGCTTGTTATTAAGCCAAATACATATTTTGGACAGAGAAACAACTACTATTACTATTCCTTTCCACCTACAAATAAGTCCTCCAAGGGTGAGGCTACACAACTCCATGCACCAAGGCTGGTTCACAACACAATGCCCATGGAACCTTGTCACCACAAACCCAGAGTCGAAAAGACCACAAGCTCCGGGTCCCCTTTCAGCACCAGAGCAATCACGCTTCCCCTCTCTCTTCAGGGGATAATTTTACAGTTAATAGGACTCAAATGCCAAGAGACGTTGCTGTGGCTTAAGTGTGACCACATCACTTCTAATAATACCCGCTGGAGTCACAGCAAGGTGGTGGTTCCGAAAGTATCATGTGAGGCCACAGGACTGAGCTCTCAGCCATGCAAGGAGCCACACCAACCTCGTCCTTGAGTGTGATGTCATCCCACAAGGGCCAACAGGCCATATCCAGCTCCATCCTGTCTTGAAGAGCAAGGAAAGGTGCTCCTCCTGCTGTTCCTTGAGACTAAAGGAAGACATGCGAGGAGCCCAGGGAGCTCTGGACAGCACTGAATTTTCTCCAAAAGCAAGAGAGGAGCAACAAACATAATCATGACCATGGGAACAATTGCTGCTTCTCAGAGCAATGTTACTTTTCTGCACTCTGCACCAACCAAAACCCAATGCTTCTCAATACAGAGAGCAAAACTTCCCTCTGCTCAACCCCAGAGAGATGGGTGAAGGCTAAACCTGCTAAAACCAAATGGGCATCCTCCAAAAAATTCCTATAGGTCTGAGTCAGGACACCTCCAAGTCCCTCATCCTTTCCAAGAGGCAGTTCAGCATAGAATCATAAAATCATTAAGGTTGTAAAAGACCTCCAAGATCATCAAGCTCAACTGCAACCCATCCCCACCATGCTCAGTAACCATGTGCCTCAATGTCATATTTACATATTTCTTAAACATCTCCAGGGACAGTGACTCTACCACATCCCTGGGCAGCCTGTTCCAATGCTTGACCACTTATTTGGAGAAGACTTTCCTAATATCCAACCTGAACCTCCTCTGGTGCAACTTAAGGCCATTATGTCTTGTTCAATTGCTGTTACCTGGGAGAAGAGGCAAACCTCCACCTTACTACAACCTCCATTCAGGCAGTTGTAGAAAACGATAAGGTCCCCTCTGAGCTTCCCCTTCTCCAGACTGAACAAGCCCAGTTCCCTCAGCTGCTCCTCACAAGACTTGTGCTCCAGACCCTTCACCACCACGCACTTAAATTAACCAGGATAGTCCCAGTGATTGCTCTGTCTCAAAGTGCCCTAAGTACCCAACCCCACCATGTCTAGGAGAAAAATGCTACAAATTATTTCAAAAAGAAAGATTTACAAAGGGAAGTGATGCCTCTGAAATGATCTTTTCTCTTGCTGCACTACCAGTGCTTTCCTGCAGAGGGGAAACAGGTCAAGAATTATTGACCCATTTTATAGGGAGAGGACAAATAGTTGCTATTAGCATTGGTTAAATCGATAAAAGAAGATCATTTAAGTTAGAGGAATCTTCCCTTAAAGCCCTTCTTTCCTTGCTATTTCATTACTGCACTTGGAGAAAGGTCACAGGGAGAAAAGCACAAGGTGTCGACTTCCCTGAACCACGAACATTCGATCCAGGAAAAGAAATTGAAGCAGGGACAGAAATACCACCGTTAACAGCGCCAACAAGAAAAAGTTGCAAGAATCATAAATAAAATCATCAGGTCTCCATTCTATCATTAAATATCGTTTTTATATCTCTTCTTCTGCAAACTGTTTACAAGAGGATGGTAATTCCCAAGCCATACTCAACTAGCAAGACCAACTCTTAGCAGCCTTTTGGAACAGAAGTGCCAGTTTGGAGCAGGGACATCTTTCCTGGCTCTGGATCTGCAGGAACAGGGTTCTGCATGGCAGCAGGGACAGAGGCACGTGAGATGCTGAGATGTTGCAGCTCTGTCTGCATCCCATCATCATTAGGACATGGCTATGACCAAGCTGCGCTCTCATATCTACAAGCATAACTCTGTGTGCAATCTGCCCGTCTTGGTTAGGACTGTCCAGTACGACACTACAGATGGAAGCCAGGAAAATCTACATTCGATGTCAACCCACCAATGAGGAGTGCCACAGTTTCCAAAAGAGTTTGAGAAATACATGTGAGCAAAAACCCTAGAGCTGTGCTTTCGAAAATCCAACCGTCCAACTCTGAACACCCTATTCATCCAAAAACATAGAAGAGAAACTTGGCTGCAAAAGCAAATACTATCAAACGACAACCTGATACCGTGGCAGGAGTGATGCCTGCCACATTCCCAGACCAGCCTCCTACTATTACCAAGCTGTTCCTTCCAGCAAAAACAACTGTCCCAGTTCCTAGCACAGTTATTTTGGGTCTCCTGCTATTCAGACCTTTTGGTGAAAGCCACGTCATGAGCTCATTGAACATTATGAGGACAAGGATGAAGGCCTCAGCCCTTTGGGGCAGCCCATCGGGGTGCTGCAGAAGGATGCTGTGGAAGATGTGCTGCTGCAGTATCATGCAGTATTTGTACCCTGTACCTCATTGAGGTCTTCTCCCCACTTCGGCCAAGGCACTTATGGCGCTCCCCTAATCCCTCCTGGGGCCTTTTGGCACTGTCATGGTCTTATAAGCAGCACAGCCCCATCACACTTGCTGATAAATCAGGAGAACAAATAAACATACAAGATTTAAACAGCAGCTGTAAGACTTCATTGCAATATCAATTACTTCCCATAAGTCTTCCATTTCCAGAGGGATTTAATGGGAACGCCATATGGACAAAACCACACATTTCCAACATGAGATCTCCCTGAAAATCTTAAAATTCTCTCCTTATTCCACTTCTCAAGCAAGCTTCCAGGTCTTCATTAACACTTTGGGTACAAAGAATGAGTTTTTTTAATTATTATTATAATTAAGAACAAACCCATATGATTCACAGTTGCAGTGAAAGCTCACCTTCAAATAGTTCATCGATACCCAACTATACCAGCAGTCTCACTTTGGATTAAAAACCAGAAGGCAATGCACTGCACAGGGCATTGTGCAGATGTTTGCAAACAGCCCAACCCCAAACCTCAACACTCCCCAGTGCCCTACAACAGACACAGATTTGGGAATCCTGCACCAGGAGAGTGAAGCTTCATTGTCTCTCCGCTGCGCATAACCCAGCATATTCCTCCATACCTCTCTCACAGGTGGTAGCAGCTTAATTAATGTTTGCACTGTCTCATAAAGACTATTAGTGCTGAGTATTATTAGTTAATAAAATACTCCATTACTTAGGTTACCTCTTATTTGCATAATCTTCTTCGTGCTTTCTTTCTACGCTGTAGTGTTGTAGGATTATCACCAGCCCCATCACTTCAGTAGCCAAATCTGCATCCCCAACCCCCCTGCTCTGCCATAAAACTGTTCTGCAAAAGGCTATCAGCAATGTAAAGCAATCTGAAGGAATGCAAAAATAATCTCATAGGGGTCTCAGGGCTTTTGCACCCGTTCTGAGGACACCAAGACAAGAGGTGAGCACACACGAGTGGACATTGCATCAAAATGCATTGCTCAGCAGAGTTCCAGCACCCAGAAATAACCCAACATTGTCCCAAAATTAACAACATGAGCCAGAAAATAGCTGAATTTTAACCAGAACCACCAACCAAGCCACTTAAGCTTTTCTGTTCATTTTCTGTGCCGCTCCACAATCCGATGGCTTCTTGTGCAAAGGTCAGAAATACCCTCACAGAAATCCCCCAGGAATAGCGGCCCTATAAAAAGGAACTAGGAGTTCCCAGCAAATCCCACGTGCAAACCATAAAACTGTAATCCCCAAGCACTGGAGGGATTCTACGCGTGCCATGAGGCCGCTGAGCTCAGAGCCTGACCAGAAGCACCATGCGTTGCCTATTGCTCAGGCACAGGGCCAAATGTATGGGCTTTACAATCTAATCCCCTATGACAGACCGTGTGTTGCTTCACAAGGGTTTAAAATCAAGAATAAAAGGTTTCAGGTAGGTGCAGCAGCACAGAGAAATATTTACCAATGTTTGCAAAGTGTCCTTGTAATTCCTTTTGCAATAGCTCAATGTGATCCATGGTCTTAAAGAGTCAAGTGTTACACTTCTGTGTCCTCATGATACAAAAAAAAAATCAAGGCAAGATGCATAAGCTGATAAAATAACTCGAAAACTCAAGAGAAGGGCATGAGATAAATGAAATCAGTGAATCATAGAACTGTAGGGTTTGGATCATCCAATCCAACCACCCTACTAAAACTTAGACTATGTTGCAAATCTTGTACAATACCTTTTAATTAAAGCACGACAGGAAAAGAAAGTTCCCAAGAAACACTTTCCAAAAGCCAACCTGCTGTTTTAAAGCTTGCTGAGCACTCTTTAAAATGAGACCCAGACCAATTCTTACAGGCTGTGCTCCATGCAGGGATGGAAGAGCGACAGCCACGCAAAAATGGCCAGGAAAGGATGGCCCCACAATGACAGGGCCAGCTCAGGCTCAGCAAAACCCCAGGTGCCACCAGCGCCATCAAGACCGATGATGCTTGCAAGGGACCTCGAGAAAACCACCAAGAAGCTGAGCAACAGCCTGAAGCTGGGACACAGAGTGGGTTGGAAAGCACGCCTAGGGGATCCGCAGGGCACTCGCGTTACAACAGCTCTAAAATAAAGTGACTGAAATTAGAAACTCCTCTGATTATCCAAGCAGCTTTAATAAGCCTGGTCCTCAAGTACCAAGCACTGAGCGCTCTTAACACAGGGATCCCAGAGAGCTTGCTTGTAACATTTCTTTGCTTTTTAAGAGAGGTAGTATCAGTGGTTTGACCTCTCTTGGAATGAAACACAAGGTCAGAGCCCTGATGGGGATTGCGTCCAGCACGAGGCTGCAGACACCGCAGATCAGATGGATTCTGTTTGACTTCTGCTTTGAGCACACATATATCTTGGCATACATATAGGCAGATAACCAAATGCAATAGTCAATGTTAGTCTTTTCCAAGGGCTTTTTACAGACAACAGAGCAATAATATCCTGAGCTGCACGAGGAAAAGCCAGCAGCTTTTCAGGGAGGGAATGGGAAATCCTATTAGCCTATGCTGGGCTCTCATCACTCACCACTTGTTTGCACAAAAACAACTGTTTCCAAGCAAACCATTCAGGAAACTCTGCCCCATGCCCCCTGTGTCCCCCAAAGCAATTTGGGGTGCAGCACTTGCACGCGCAGTGCGTAATGTTTCACACTCCAAGAGCTCCTCCAGCATGAGCTCGCTGTGTAATCCCCACAAACCGCTTCCCAAAACAGCTGCAGCTCTCCTTAATTAGTCTCTGCGGGCAACGGGCATTAATGATTTCGGGCTGATGCGGAACTATTTTCGTGTCAGCCCCGCGTGCTCCCCCCGTGCAGCCTCACTGTGTATGCTCAGCTGAGCAGCATAACCTTTTGACCACGGCCCTGCTTGAAAATTTAAGCTAAAAGCAGCTGACCAACAGCACCGAGATGCTGTCACCTCCAGGAGGAAAGCACCGAGCAGCTCCAAGATCCATGGAGAAGCCACAACCAAGTAGGGTACAGTGGAGCCCAAAGTGGGCACCCAAATTTTGCAAGCCCCACAACCATCCTCATCTCTGGGGTAAGCTGTGCTCACATATAGGGTCAAAGCCACAGGCTACAAACTTGTCATCTCCTTGGGGGCTCCTTTAGTGTCAGCTGCCTTCCAAGAAATGTTTCTCCTCTTCCCAAGCAAATGGGGCTCTAGAGTGTGAACAGAAGGTAGCAGGGAAGATGCCACTCCACCAAAGTGTTCTCTTGACTCAGCAGTTCAACGGAAGCCTTCAGCAAAAATAACTTCTTTAGCAAGAGCAGGTCATGTGATAAAACCTAAAACCTCTAACCTTGCTAGAGATAGAGCAGTATGGTTAGGTTGCTGTTGGACTTGATGATCTTGAAGGTACTTTCCAACCTAGGCAATTCTATGAGTCTATGATTCTATGATTCTAACCAGTGCCTCTACTCAGTCCTCTTACAGGGGCCAAATTACCAAAGCAATTAGAACAATTAACAACAGAAAGAAAAGTTGAGAATTACTACATGGTCACTGCAAAGAGTCTGAGGAATAGCCACTGCAGTTGGGAAGAGATGCACCAGAGTCCAGCTCAAGAAAAAAACAGCCATGTGCATGGTAGTAATGAGTTGACAGCTGGATTTGATCTTAATAGGCTTTTTCCAACCTTAATGATTCTATGATTCTAGGAGTGGGCATGGTGGTGATGGGTCAACAGTTGGACTTGGCGATCTTAGTGATTCTACACTTCTATGAACTTTACCACTACCACTATTACGTACAAGGCAGAAAGCAACACAAGCTCACTGGAAAAACTTCCTTTGTTCCCTGACTGCAGGTGGACATAAGGATCTGACCACTTTATCTACAACCCAAAACCACCAGCACGGGCTCTGCCTTTTATTCTACCATAGAGAAAAGCCTGCAGCCAGGTGGTTTTGACCTTCAGTCAAAGAAAAATTCCTAATTTAGGTCAGAAGGGGCTGCATTTTGGGAAAGAAACTCAAAAGAAAGTGGGAACAACAGTACCTACGGTACTTGGATGACATGCTCCTGCTGAGTGTTTTTCTCTGGGAACTTACGTGTGCTGTCCCCATTCTGACAGCTCCAGACCACCCACCCAGCCTTCCAGAGGGGGATAAATGTAGTTGAGAATAAGAGCAGAAATCAATTAAGTGAAATCTTCCTACAAGCTCAGCAAAACCTTTCAAAGCTGCTTCTCGGGGATGATTCTCTCCTCTTGATGTACCTGTGCAAGTCCCAGATGCAGCAGAGAGGTCCCCAGACATCGCCTGGCTCTTTGGGGAAGTATCCTACAGGGTTGTGGCTCCCAGGAACACAAGGCAAATTCCTCTTCTTATCCTCTGCCTCTTTAGTTTTATTTTTCCCCCCTTACTGCTGGCTGAAATATCACAAGGGAGGGTGCTGGGTGCCTGCAAGATCGCTGGCTGCTTTAGCAAGAAGCCTGGAGGCAGCAGGGAAGAGAAACCCAAGGAGCAGAAGCACCAGGTTCTCATGCATCCAGGGAGCTGCCAGCCCCTCCAGCAGGATTACAGGGGAGGATGACACAAAATGGTACCTTTGGGATCCTGAATTGTCGTCAAAGCTGCTCTGAGGTAGGTAAAGGCATCTGTGCCCTGTTCAGAGCTGGAAAACTTCATTAAATCGTGATGCTTGCATCCCTCATAGCTCCATCAGTTATCTGAGTATCGTAATGTCACATACCAAAAGCTCATGGTTGACAGAGTAATAAAACCCAAACCTCCCCCTCTGATTAATGCAAGTGGTTTCAGATGTAAAACAATACAAGCGAGCTCAGAGCTATTTAAAATAATAAACCGCCTTTGATTTTTCATATTCATAAAAGCTGGAACAATATGGCAGCCCAGGAGGATGCCTATCAATAAAGCTGAAGCGGAATATCAATATTTAGCTACGTGGAAATTTATCACAACCTGGGAAGCAGTCATTAATACAGGGTTCAGTAATTTGCACCAAAGCAATGGAAATACCGACAAGAGCTTTATACTTCCAGTGTATTTATTTCTATACAGAAGAGTAAGGCACATGGTAATGCAAAGTGAGCAACAAAAACAGCAGATCTTGGCCTTCCATCACAGATCAGCAATACAGCAGAAATGCTCACGGTGCCCCGGGTGCTGGAGAACTCCATGGATTTAGGGGTTCAAATGAGATGATCTTGAAGGTCCAATTCAACCCAAGATATTCTATCATTCTATAGTTATATGAACTTTAAGGTCCCTTCCAACCCAAGTCATTTTATCATTCTTTGGCTCTATGATCTTTATGGTCCCTTTAACCCAAGTCATTCTATGGTTCTATGATTTTGAAAGTTCAATCCAATCCAAGCCATTCTACCACTCTGTGGCTTGAAGAGGTTTGAAGCAGCCAGAAATGCTCAGCAAGCTATGGGATGGGATGGGATGGGATGGGATGGGATGGGATGGGATGGGATGGGATGGGATGCGATGGGATGGGATGCGATGGGATGGGATGCGATGGGATGGGATGCGATGGGATGGGATGCGATGGGATGGGATGCGATGG
>NC_034410.1:146857907-146981247 GCF_002078875.1 Numida meleagris
ATGCGATGGGATGGAATGCGATGGGATGGAATGCGATGGGATGGGATGCGATGCAACAGGATGGGATGGGATGGGTGCACTGTAGAAACCCACGGGCAACATGAAGGTGTCAACTCACCCATATGCAACCCTAAAAGAGCTTTTTTAGGATACTTCCAACATGGTCTTGTTCCTTAGGGCTCCATTTCTCTGCAGAAAACTGCATTTCCTCAAAAGGAGGAAATAGGGCATCTCTATAGGGCCATCCTGAAAGGAGAACAAATTTCTCTATAGGGCATCCTAGGGGTAATTTATACGGGATGATTAGGAAGAAGGGATTGCTGCTTCCTCACCTACTCATAGATGCCTACAGCGAGCAAGGGCTGGCACAGAGGGTCTGCAAAGCAGAGAATGCAGCTTAAGGGAGTTTGAAGCAGCCAGAAAAGCTCGATGAGCCATGGGATGGGATGACTGCATGACAGGGACCTACAGGCAACATGGTGGCATCAACTCAACCATCTACTGCCCTAAAAGAGCTTTTCCAACCACTTGATACTTCCATCTCCAAAATGGACTTGTTCCTGAGGGCTCCATCCCTCTGCAGAAAAGTGCATTTCCTCAAAAGGAGGACATAGGACATCTGTTTAGGGCCATCCTGAAAGGAGGACACATTTCTAAGTAGGGCATCCAGGAGACAACGAAAGGGGATGATCAGGAATTGCTGCTTCCTCTCCTCCGCAATTGAGTAAATTGTGGTACTAAGGGTCTGCAAAGCAGAGAACGCTGCTTTCATCACAGGCAGAAGAAAACAGAGCTGCAAGGGCTGGAAGACACTGATTGGGAAATTGGACTTGGGGGAATGAGGTAGGACAAAACCACAGTGGGACACCAACAGAGGAGATCACTAACCTCATCCCCAGGACGCCCCTTACACCAAGCTTAAGTGCATTGTGCTCCCACCTCAATTTAACCCCCACTTTGTGCATGGGTTGGAAGCACAGGAGAAGGGATTAATGTGGACAGGATGTAAACAAAGGAGCTGCAGTTTTTGCTCCCAGCCCTGGAAACAGCGCTGTGTTTTCAAGCTCGCAAAGTAATTCCGTTCATCTGCAGGGTGACGTGTGTGAAAGCAGTCGGCGTCGGGTTTCAGTACAGCCGTGTAAATTCACAAACTGTATGGCTATTAATACAGTCAGGCATCCTCATCTGCTAAGTTAAGGGGGTTAAATGGGAGGACATTAACGTGGCGTGCCACTTGTGCCTCCAGATTTGGAGCTAAGGGCTGCGGTGTCCCCATGTTCCTAATGCTGCCCATGCTCTCCTCTGCTCTGATTGCAAAACGTGGTTCAGTTGGGTCGCTGCTTGAGTTTGGGGTGTAATTCTGCTGCAAACCTATTCAGGAAAACCTCTGGATGAGGCTCGAAGGTGTTTTATCCCATGCCAAGCCAAGATGGAGATTAAAAGCAGCTGCAATTAAACTTGGGATCATGCACTTGATATCAAATAAATCCCACGCTGACAGTCCTCTGCCCTCCATCAATCCCTTTCTGAAAGCCAATGCACTTTGCACAACTGCTACCCAAAATGTGAGGCTCCTGCACTCTCTCAGCACACAGAGGACATATCATAGCACCTAAAGCCGTTAACACATCATGTGCTACTGAAGACACAATTAGTAAGCCTCAAAATTCTGCTTTAGTTATCGCTTTCAGAACTGTCACCCACCTCCAGAAGTACCTCTTGAACGTTTGGGTCAACTTCTGTGGCAACTTTGGTATTTTTTCCCTTCCTTTTAGGCCAAGTTTTTGGCCAACTTTGCTATTTTTCCCCTTCCTCCTTAACTATTTCTCATATTTTCTAAAGCCTTTCCCAACCTGAACATTATTTTCAAAGCTTCTCAGATCCCACTGCATCGTCTCCCTGCATCTCTCGGGGAAGAGCATAGAGAATATTTTGTCCTTCCCTTAAGAGACCTCAGAAAAATTTCTTAACATCTGTCCTCAATCTCCCAGAAGTGTCATCCCCTCCACTTAAAAGAAATGGAGGAACAGAAACACAAACAGATTTTTCCTATACCAGACAAAGTGCTCAACAGCAGAAGGAAAAAAAAACCAGGGAAAAAAAATAAAAAAAAATAGCAACTAACCTTTTTCTTCCTTCCCAAGCTGCTTTGACATTTCTTCTACTGTCCTAAGTGGAGCAGCATGCTGCTTGCTGTTAAATCATCCCCCCAGGTCGCAGCAGCGCAGCGGATTAATGCGTTCGCTGCTCACCCCGCAGCCCGGCCCAGTACCGACGGCACAGTTGAGCCATCACTTTTGCAGTCACCAAGCCTGCTGCCTTTGGATTAAATGCATATTTTTAAATCAATGGTTGGAAAAATGCCCTGCAAAGAGCCATAGCGAGTGCACGGAGGAAAAGAGATTTCCAAATGTGACTGTGGTTCTAAGGTATACAGCCTTGCAGTAGGAAATTTTGGTTGGGTTTGGTTTTGGGGTGAGGTTAAGGGGGGAATTTTGCGTATACTGCTCCAACCCATAATTTCAGCCTGTTGTTTATGGATCTTTACAATTGTTTTGGGGAAAAATTGCATCGCCCCTTCAGCCACCTTGAAAGGAACAAAGGGAATGTAAGAAGTAAAAAGTTAAACAGTATATATTTCTGTATCAACTCTCAAGAGTTAAAAAATGAGTAGTAAAACGATATAAATATAAAATACAAAAATCAAACAGCATTTTGCTCCTATATGCACACATTTAGACCCTATTGAAATGAGAGCATCGTGGAATTAACACACCTGGATGTAATACTCACAGTCCTATGACAAAAGCTCTGTGCTGGGAGCTCTGCAGAGCCAGAAGATGCCTTTGCATCTCCCCATGACTATTTCTCGGCAGCACAAAGCGTGGATGGACAGCCAAAAGCACAGCGTGGAAGCTCTTTTCAAAGTCCCCAACAAATTTCCATTTGCTGGCGAGAGCTCCCGCCACCTATTAGGGAGCGGGAGAAGATGACAGATTACCGAATCTGCAGATTAATTGCTCTCCAAAGTGAGATGGTCGTGGTTGGTACCCGACGTCAGCACATCCCATCAATCTCCGCAGCCGAGTGCTGCTGGCGGGAGCTAATCCCCCCCTCTCCTCGCCAGGCAGGGAGTTCATTTCCACTTCATTACTTCGCAATGTAGTGAGCCACCGAGTGTCTTACTTACCGGCTGTGCTGCGCTCCGCCGAGCCCAGGGACAGCTCTGGGGAGAACAGAGAGGAGCCTCCTGGCCCCAAAGCACAAATACCTAGTTGACATCTTCTAAAAAAGGGAGCAAATTAATTCTATGCAATGATCAGTCTTTAGTTTTTCTCCCTTTCAGCAAAAGGAGAAGCACATCCTGCAAAATCCTGCGTATCCCGCAAAATCCTGCACTAGCATGATCACACCAAGAACATCCCAAAGGGTCTGCACACTCCTCTGAGCAGTTCTGTGTGACCTAAGCCAAAGCTCGTCCCATGGGATCCCCCTCCCAAATGCACAGGTTTGGGTCCTAACACCTTAGGAGCAACCAATTTTGCCTTGCAGCATAGAATCGTAATTCTATGATTGATCCCATGAGTCCATGATTGATTCCAAGAGTCACAGAACAGCTTGGGGTGGAAGGGACCTTAAAGACCACAGCATCACAGAATGGCTCGAGTTGGAAAAAACCTTAAAGATCATAGAACCACAGTATGGTTGGGTGGAAGGGTCATTAAAGCCTACCCAGCTGCAACCCCTGCCATGGGCTTTTTGCCATCCACTAGATTAGGTAGAACGAACACCATCCAGCCTGGCTTTGAGCAGCGTGAGAATCCCAAAAATCACTTTAGGTCACTCATAGCACCCATCCTTCCCCCTAGGAAACTCTCATACCATAAAACAGAGACACAGGAAAGTGTCCAAGAGCCCTCCCCATTACTCTGTGCCATCCTCATACAAGCCAAGAGATGCCAAAAACAAAAGTCGCAGTGCTTTGTGATAGATAAAAGCAACGTTGATCTCAGCTTACAGGTAATTTCCTGGCCAGCACTGCTTTATCCCACCATCTGCTAAAACGATTAGTAGCTGGAAAAAAAACTGAAACAGCAGAAAAAGTCAGGAAGAATGCAGCAGGGAGGAGGTGGTGGCATCGGGCTCGAGCCGAGTTATGGAGTGGAGCTTGTTCCCCTCTCCAGAACAAAATCATTGTGAATGAGCATAAAAGAGAAGGAAGAAAAAGAAATACAGCCAAAGGATGCTTCATGGAGAAACAAGGACTTTGGAATTTGTCTATTTTTTAATGGGGCTGGAGGTTTTAGGGAGTGTTATTTTTGCTGAAGGAATTTTACAGGATAAAAATTGAATCTTCACGCTTAGTAAAATAACACTTCTGAAAGTTAGTTTGTTTATTTGTTTTGTTTTTACCCCACACTTTGCCCTTGAAAAGAGGAAGCCAAGCATCCTCTGCTCCTCTTGTTGTCCTTCCCATTCATCACACCACTTCCAGAGCCCTTTGGCAAAGGGTTCACAGGGATAACAAAGGCTGAGGCCGTGTCCAGCAGCATTGCTACTATTGTGTAATTACAGAGCTGGGGAGCAGGCTGTACAGGCATCCTGCTTCTGTGCACTTAATGAAACAGCACATCCTTTCCCTTCACTGTCCTGCTCTCCTCTTAAAGTCCTTATCCCACACGGACCCAACCAGAGTGATATTTTGGGATGCAGAGATGGAACGCGGTCTTCTCTCTCTGCTTGACGGAGCACCTAACGCAGCAAACAACAAACAGACAGAGTGACAAGTGCAAGCGACTCTCTGATCCTACAGGAAACCCGAATGCTGCCTTTATTTAAACACCACCACCAAATAACGACTGATCGACTCACGTGCGTATTAGGAATCAATTAACCAGGCAGAAATCAGAATTGTAGAGAAAATACCCCAGACACAGCACAAAAGCAACATGAGCTCTATCTCTAAGGCAGTAATCAGACACAGCAAGGCGAGAGGTAATTACAGGAGCGCTGGAAAACAGGATTTACTCAAAGGTTTTTACCGCACGTTGAGTCATTTTCTCTGCGTATTAATGCTACTGGCTTTCGGGGCAGAATGGCTGAATTATGCTCATGGTAAAAGAAAGACACAGTGTCAGCTCAGAGCAGTGAAGAAACCCAAAAATGAGGAATGCCACAGCTTTTTAGGGTCCCTTGTGCAGTGACGTTGACCCCATTTCCCATTGCACCGCATCCATTACTAGGATGAGTTTTCAGAACGAGTCCTTCTTCCTTCTGTTCTTTAAAACCATTGTGCTTCAACATTTGGTTTATTTGCTGGGTGATTATTAAACTTCCAGTCCTGATTAAAACCAAATTGAGGAGCAGCTTTTATTGCAAGCCCCATACCTTACAACAAAGCAAAATTAACAAAACCCTGCAAAAAAAAAGTCAAAACAGAGCTGGGCAAAACCCCACTTTTCCTGCTGACCACGTATTTTGCAGCTTCTTGTAACTCTCTCCATCCTTACCTCTGTTTCGCATGGGAAAACTCTCTTAAAAATCACACGGATCTCATCAGAGTGCAAACACAGACGCATCGTGCCCCCTAGAGGGGACTGCGTGGTCCCCACCGTACCACAGTTCCCACTACTGCACACTCCCTGTGTGCAACTCTCAATTAAAAAGAGGGGGAGAGAGACATAGGTAAAAGACAAAACTTCACAAAACAGGCTTCATACAGCTCAGTAGTTTGCTTTGCTTTAGGTGTTAGTTAATCCCAGCCTGCTTCCAATCTTTGGAAGTCAACGAAGTCACTTCTTGCTCTTGGTGATTTTTGAATGGAGCCGTACATGGACTTAATTCATTGCCCTGGAGGTGGTGGTGCTGGGCTGAGCCCTGAGACTGGTCTAAACTATCCCAAAATGATGCCTCGAGGGGGCACCCAGCCCCCAGGAGCACCCCTAGAACTTCTGAAGGGGCTCAGCCCATCACAGAGCAAACCGAGTTATCCACCAACCAATTTCTGGAAACATGCTGAGTTCAACAACACGGCCACAATTACAATGAAAACTGAAAGGGAAAAGGAGGCAAAAAAAAAGGAATAAGTATGGTTTGAAGCCTACAAAGGTAAACAGACAGAGGAGCAGTGGAGCAGTGAGGTAGAGAAATAAAATGCGGAAAGGTTGAAAGAACTGCCAAGGAGAAGGCTCCTGTCCCAGCTTATTAACAAAGGAAACCTCAAATTGGGAAGACTGGGGACATCCCAGACATGGGCAGCCCACATCCACCATCCTCATAAGCATAAGGATCCCACAGAGCACAAAGTTGAGCCTCCTCCTGTTGAGGCAGTTTTGAGTCCATTGAGCTCACTCCAGAACACTGGGATCTTAATCAAGCGTGGCTAATCAGACACCTGGACTTGACCAGTCCTATTCCATTCCCAGAGCAGCAGGGGGGAAAAACAAGAAAAGTGGAGTCTTACAAGTATAGATGGCTTTGGGACAGCTGCTTCTTGGTGCTCAGAGCCATGGTTTTGGGATTGGAAAGTCCTTGTTCATACAGGGAGCAAGAGGGATCTGCTGCCAGTTGGTCAACACAATTATTCCTATATCACAAGAAAGTATTTAGAAGTTGATCTTTAGGGTTTATTTGTTATGAAGGAAGAAGGTGGTGCCCAGGAAGCAAGCAGCAACCCTCGGAACAAGCCATACCTCATCCACTGTGTAGCAGATGAAGCTCACACAGAGCAATAAGCTATATTTAATTCCTCCAAATCAAGGGAGAGAATTCCAAGGATTTATCCTGCAAGCTCTCTTGACATGGAGCAGGTGTGCGAGGAAGCTGAGATGCTTGGGGACTCTGATTTGAGGGAAAAACCTGCAGAAAGGCAAAGTGATGGTGAGCAGGGACTTGATCCAGAGAAAAGGACAAGGGAGCAGGGCTCTAGCTGTAACACTGTGCCCTTCATCAGCCTTGCAACTAATTACCCTGCACAGCCTCTGCAGATTGACAGACAGGGGTGGAGGGTCAAGACCCAGAGAACCAGATGAGCCAAGTGGCAAATCAACAAGAGGATTGGGATGAGATCATTAAAGCAAAAATTACCAAGGGAGGTGTCAGGCATCAAATCCATTTTTAATACTGCATGATTCTCCATTGGCCTCAAGAGCCCCAATCCCCAAATCTCCACGCCAGCAGAGATCCGTGCCAGGCTTGGATGCTTTTTTAATTTACGGTAATTGCATCTGACTGGAGATTTCAGTTACAAATTCCATCAATTCTATGCATTCAAACCAAATCTTAAAATTGGAAAGGCACCTGTGAATGGCGCGAGAAGCTTCCTGAAGCTGCAGCGATGGGGCCAGGCATGCTTGGCGTGGGTTGGATGCCAAGCTGGATGCTTCTGCAGGGACTTGAAAAATGTCCAACCAAGACGGGTAAAGATAGCTGCTGTCCAGCAAGAATAAACATTCAGCTAAAGTTTCTCTTTCTGCCCCGTTTGCTGTCTTCTTTACCACACATGTGCCATCCCTGCTTTGTCCCCCAGCAGCTCGTCACCCATCTGGGTTAGGGAAATGCTGTGGGATGCTGGAGAAAAATAGGGGGTTGAAAGGCAGATTGGGATGGGATAGAGTTACCCTGCGAGGCTGGGGAGGGAGTAGTAGCTTGCTTGCAGCTGGCATTCCCTTGTTTTCTCACAGGCAGTTAATTAGTAATTTTCATCACTCTTGCTGTTATATATGGACACAAGAGATGGAAAAAGGAAGAGGAGGAAAAGAGGACAGACTGAGCAGGTGCTAAGGCTCTCAGCTGAAACATTTCCACAGAAGCGACCTTCCAGGAGAAAAACCCATCAGCTTGACAACACCCAAGAGCTGCTCCATTCAGAAACCCACCAGCTTGACAACAACCAAGAGCTGCTCCCTCTTAGGGTTGGTTAGGGACACTCCTGGTTCCTTTTCCACCATCTGATTCAACACAAGTGCTGGGTGATCTCAGGCTGGTGCTGAAGACATACAAGTGACACAAATGCCACCTCCAAAAAAATAATCTGTGTGTGATGATCTTTAAATGTTCTTGACCCTTGGTGGTGTATGAGCCAAGGAAAAAGTCATCCACTAATCATAGAATCATAGAATCATTACGGTTGGAAAAGGCCTCCAAGATCATCAAGTCCAACCATCAACTCATCATCATCGTGCCCACACATGGGCACCCATTTCGAGCACAACAGCCTCCTGTACCTGCAACAATCATTCAGATTCCAGTTTCCCAGTGCAAGGCTGCAAATACTATGGGGTGAGGATGTACTTGACCGTGTCTGCAGCACTGATGCTACTTCAGCAACATAAATAGCAGTAATGCAATAATTACCTTGAGCTACAATGCTCCCAGTCCTTTCCCTACTCTCTCCTCCAACATTTAGAATGAAAGGTAATGGCCTCAAGTTGCGCCAGGGGAAGTTTGGGTTGGATATTAGGAAAAATTTATTCTCCCAAAGATTGGCAGGCAATGCATTGGAACAGGCAGCCCAGGGAGGTGGTGGATTCACCATCCCTAGAGGTGTTCAAGAAAAGGGTAGATGTGGCACTGAGGGACATGGTTTAGTGGGCATGGTGGAGATGGGTTGGGGTTGGATTGCACGATGTTGGAGGTCCTCCCCAACCTTAACGATACTATGATTCAATTAGTGGGTATGGTGGTGACGGATTGACGGCTGGACTCTTCCCAGCTGTGATAAATGGATCAAAACTTCACAATTTGGTGTTGGGATATCGTTGGAGTTAGCACCAAGAGGCAAAGAGAATGGAATAGCGGGGGTCAACGTGCAGGGAGTTAACTCCCAAGAAGGGTCCCAAACAAGTGACAGTGAGCATGCCGATTTCAAAAGTTTTTGCAGTCATCCCAAGGCAAAAAAAAAAGGAGCCAATTTAAGCACAGTTATTCACACAAGTGCAGAATATCATAAATATTAAAGCCCCATGCATAGCCCAAATGCAACCAGAAGCACTCAGAGGACTCCACGGTCACACAGCTCGAGCACCAAGAGGCACAGCAGGAGGCCATCCATCCCTAATGCACACTGAGGAGGTGATGATTCGCAAGCAAAAGAAGCTCCAACTCTGCACAAAAATCCCACCTGAGAAAGTTGCTCTGATTTTTCCCCTACTTCAGGAGCAAAATACTCAGAGCTTTCCAAGAGAGAGGCTGTTCCCAGTAGTTAGCACATAACAGACTGCTTCATTTGTCGGCGGGGCAGAGAGCTCCCACAAAGGTGGGAAGGAGGAAAGAGAGCAGTGACCCAGAGCGGAAAGCATCTCTGAACAAATAAAGATAATGAATTGCTCTCTACGGGGAGAGGCTCATGCAGCACACGCTCCAGGCAGGAGCACATCCACAGGAAAAGAAATAAGGGAGCGGTAAGGGAGAAAGAGGGAGATGCTCTGCTAACATTTCTCATTAAAGCACATTGATCACGATTTGGATGGAGCAGGGAGGACGTGACACCGCTCTGCTGCCAGCACGGCAGGAGCTGGGGATACTCCAGAGAGCAGAAAAACTTCCTGGGAGTCTTTAGGGCTGGCACGGAATCAGAGCATATTTTCAGCTCCAAAGAAAGCAGAAGAGCTTCATGTGGGACTTCGTAGGTTATGAACAAATCCTTCCACAAAATTCAGGCAGAGAAAAGGGAAAGGTGACAAAGAAGAGGCAGCATCCTCCAGTTGATTCTGTCTCCCTCAGTGCAGTGTCTTGCCTTAAAAAAGGCTTTGCTGCACTTCAGAACTGGGGGAAAAAGCACTGGGAGGAGAATTTCTAGGTTTGACAGTGGAATTTCCTTGAGATAACGGAGTGCAGAGGAATTGCAGTCATTGTCCACGATCCCACTGTGGTGGGTGCCAAACATACACAAAACAAAAGAGCTTTTAATGAGTTTCATTCTCCCAACAATCCAACAATTGCTGGGACAACTAATTAACGCACAGCAGAGCCTACACCAGAGCTGGATGTGCACCAATTACAGATTGTTTTAATCCATTCTCATCCTGTGCATGCAATGAAGGAAGCGCTTGCAGAGGTGCTGCTGCTTTCTGCCTCCTGTTGTCCAGTCCTGCTCCATCCTATCTACGGAAGAAGATTCACTGACAGCAGGAACAGCTGAGAAAAGCAACATTTTCACTACATAAACCCAACTGTGCCCTGATTCCAAACTAGAAAGGAAAATTAGTGTTGCTGCCTGCAGCCCTTCTCCCTTGCCTAATCCTATGCTGTTGGCCTTTGATGCAGTACTACCCTATAAGTGCCCTGAGATCCTCCACCAACACCTCTAATTAAAAGTTTTGGATTAATTAGTTAATAGTTTTGGATTAATTAAGTTAATATTCAGCCTCTTTTTCAAAAGGAAAGCTAGACAGACAGAAGCGATGCTCAGCCATGCAAGGACTCACACCCATACCTAAAGAGACATTGTAGGACAGTGTTTCTGAGCAGCACGGAGACCAGAACCCAAATGCACATAACCATTCTCAACTATTACTTCCCCATCCATTACTACAGAGCACACTGGAAACAAATCACAGAATGTCTTGGGTTGGAAGGGACCTCAAAGATATTTCTAAATACTACTGACCCAATTGTAATTCTTACTGGAACCATCTCAAGCTCTTTTTCCTTCTCATCCACATCTATCCTAGAATAAATAAAAGAGAAATCTCTTTCTCAAGACAGTCACCGTTTTGGACAGCTGATGGGACACAGGTAATAATATCATGCCTCAGGATGGAGTTTTTCTGTTGCACTCCAGTCTCGAGTTTGAGCTGACATTAAGGGCATATTAGTAATGAATTCTGGAGATCGACAGTATAATTCAGACAAACAGGGGAAGTTACGTCGAGGTGTTGAATGATTTAAAACATAATTCACCCCCACCTATTACCCAGTGAAGGGTGCCACCTGTTAGTGTTTGGAGCATGAGAAAATACCCAGGAATGAGCAGAATCCCAAGACGCGCAGCTCCACTCCACCAGCTGCAGTAAGGAAGAAGTTGCTAATGGCTCCTCACTTGCCCCAGGGATTATGTCATAGCTCAAATTGTATTCCCAAGGAATGGGGTTACCACATTCCCGCATTCCCCAGGAATGTGCTGGATGCATGTGGGCACTGTAACAGCATTGAACCAGATGGGACGAGCAAGAAAAACCCAAGGGACGCACACGAAGGAGCCCAATATCACTCTGCTGCTCTAAGGTTTCCCCTTCACCAATCCTCTATGTCAGCTCTGTCTTGCTGAGATCACAAGGCTCAAGCTGTGAGCATCCTGTGTTAAGAGTTTGCCTGCTCTGAGGAGCCCCACGTGCATTGCAGTGGTGAGATCCACATAAAATACAACCCTGTGTTGGAGCAGTCATTAGGGGTAGAGAGTCTAGTTCTCAGATAACTAGGCATCTTTGCAACGCAGGATGGAAAAGTTCCATTTTCAACTTGAAAGGTAAATGGGAGGGAAAAAGAAGGGCAGAAGAGGAGGAGGAGAAGGGGAGAAGAAAGGGAGAACAGGTGAAGGAGGAGAAGGGGAAAAGAGGACGAGTATAGCAACTATAGCTGAAATTAGTAAAAGAAAAAAAAGAAAAGAAAAAACATTACGTAATCCTCACAATTTATGACTCCGTCTATAATTACAGGGCTTTCACAGACTTCTGTAGTAGTAACATCCCAGCAAGAAAGGTGACTAAGACTGAGCCACGGTATCCTCTTAATCTCCCCAAAAAGTTTTTGCTGTCCTCAGGTGCCAGCTCACCCACACTTTATTTCAGTGCTCTGTCCCAGTTACCTTCTGGTCCTGCTTAGTTGTTTGTAAAGGCAGGCATGCACATGGAACACATGCTAGCCTCCACAAACGCATCTCCCCCTCGCCTAAGGATGGAGACGTCCCTCCTACCATGACATACAGCTTCAACGATTAGAATAATATTTCCCTAAACTCTACGAGAAGGTTTTCAGCACTTGCAAAGGGCTTGGATCCATCACAATGATGGATGGATCCCAATGGCCCGAAGCAAATCAAACCCATCTTTCATTTTTATCACCTGGGTCGTCCTTCCAGGGCCAGGGGATGTTTCTCCCTCCATGTGAATGCGTGCAAGGTACCAGGAACTCGCTTACACTACAACCCACCAACAAGCTGGGTAAGATCTTTTCAATGGCCTTTTACTGCTATCAAAACACACTACAGTTAAGATGAAGCAGCTTTGCAAAGAAAACTTGCCAAAAATACATATATTAAGCAGTTCACATGAAACATTTCCATGATGTCCAACAGGAAACAGGAGAGCCCGACATCATTTAAGCCAATACTTAAATAATTTTATTTCTAAGTCAGTGCTTCTAAAGTACAGCTCTGATTGCACCACAGAGACTCTTGGATGCTTGGGAATGTCACCTGTCAATGCCTACTCCCCAGGCACACTTAGAGGGAGAGCGATCATCACTGATGTTCCCATCCAGTAAACAGTTCAAACAAAACCCAATTATCACCACTGCATGCTGGAGGAATGCTGCTCCAGCCTGCTTCAGAAGCAAACTTTCCCAACTGGAAGAAAGCTAAAAGGAAAAAAACCCACAGCTCTCAGTGCTCAGACATTTGGACACTTTCCGTTCCTGCACGGACACTAACTGTGAAATAGCACCATGTGTTTCAGCAGCTGTGGCATCAGTTTTAAACTAAAAGAGAGAACATTTGGGTTAGATGTTAGGAAGAAACTCTTTACTCAGAGGGTGGCGAGACCCTGTCACAGGCTGCCCAGAGAACTGTGGGTGCACCGTTCCTGGCGGTGCTCAAGGTTAGGCTGGATGGGGTTTGGGCAACCTGATCTGGACCTTTAAGGATTTTTCCAACCCAACCATTCAGAGATTCTATGATATATAAGGTCCCCTTCCAATCCAATCATTCCGTGATTTGATTCTGTGATTCCCATTCTCATCTCTACCTGTTTCTAGCTCCCCACTTCTTTGGTATTCATTCACTGCCTTTGTCCATTTTTCACCCCTAAAACCCTTCAGTTTTCTCCTTGTTTTCTTTTGTTTCCCAACACACCTCTGACCCCAGGGGAATAGAATCAACAACCATAAGCAGGTACCTTTGAAAAAGCAAGAGCACGGAAAGCATGTACGTGGCATTTCCCAAGTCTGATGTACAACAGGTATTTAGGAACACCAGCAGATGCATCATCCAAGCCCTGGTCTGCATAATCTCTGTTCATCTGAGACTGGCCAAGTACCAATACCAGCAGTGGACGTTAAGCTCTGTAGCAGACACAGCTGGATTGCACGTTCACAGTTTTTTGTTTATTCCACCTTAATGCACACATACTGCAGCAGCAGCTCGCACCAGGCAAAGCAACCCCAAGCTCTCCCTTTACAGTAGCTGCAATAGCGTAATTGCAGCTTCAATGAGTAGGAACAGCCCCATCTCCCCATGCTCAGCATCCTTCCTGAATATCACCTTGCTGCCTGCAAGAGCCCTTGCTGCCTGCAAGCACCCCTTCGTTGGCATCAGTCAAGATAAGCCACGTTAACCGAGACGCTTTAAATACCATGTCTTTGCTAAGCCAGCTCATTTTGACTGAAGCAGGTCAGTTTGTGCTCACGGGACCAATTCCTGCAAGCACTGGGGATTTCAGAGCCGGCACGCAGCTACGTTTCATGCAGGTACAGTTATAATCTATTTATACTCACATTAAGGTTTTGGATCTCCCGTATATACCTGATTCCAAGTTAAAACGAGACCAGCGCTCAGGTTTTATGCTGGCTTAGCAGAAAACATTTTTTTTTTATTGTTTTGGTTTTAAAACAAAAGATTACTCGTCCCCATCCTTTCTTCCATCGAGGCAGGCAATGAAATACCATGGCCAATGAGTTACTGTGCATGAGCTGAGCCACGGTACCCGGCTGCAGGCAAATCACAGCCGTTCAGGAATGGGGGGGGAAAAACACATTAGTCAGACGTTTCTCATGGCTTTGTGCAAATGCAGCTTCCCTCGGGTCTGCTGCGAGTTAGGAGCTTACACAATCAGCTAAAGCACTGCAAATCAACGCTTGGGCAACCTACAGCAGTATCACAGAATAGCCAAGTTTGGCAGGGATCTCCAGAGGTCATCTGGTCAATGGTTGACTTTATGGCTTTATTTATTTTGACTTATCATTCATAATAAAAAATACTTTCTCTGTAGCCTACTTCTTTATATCAGGTATAAAGGACAGTACAGGAAAAAGGAAGATATTTTTTTGGAAGGGGTCCAAAGAAACTGTTCATTTGTACGTGGATATACAGCAACTATCACAAAGAAGTGTTTCAGAATTAAATATCCTCCCTACACTCCTAGAATTTGGTAAAAAGTGGCATTTTTGAAGTATGATTTCCATATTCATTGCACATACCTTTAAAAAAAAACAACAAAACAAAACAATTCTTTAAGCTTGATTGTACAGAGAAACTGCAACAAAATATCTTCGCTTGACTTATATTTGAGTCTAAAACACCCCCCATGAAGCCAAGGGGTGGGGAAAACAAACAAACAAACAAAAAAAAGAGGTCTGGCAATCAAAATTTAAACAAAAGGAGAGAAATTGTTTTCCTCTTTTTGTAAGCAGGAAAGGAACAGTTGTGTTTCCTATAAAGGAAATTAAAAAAAAACTTGCCCAGAGAGTTGGTGGATGCCCCAACCCTGGAAACATGCAAAGAGGAAGGGGATCCCCCATTCCTGGAGACATTCAAGGTCATGCTGGACGGGGCTCTGAGCAACCTGATCTAGCTGTACATGCCCCTTGTTCCTTGCAGGGGAGTTGGACCAGATGGCTTTTAATGGTCTCTTCCAACTCAAACAATTCTATGATTCAGATGGTTCAAGTTCAAGGATTAAATGAGGTTGCACAAATCCCAGCCTCTCATTTCAGCCCGGTGGTCAGAAGGCTCTTCTCAGCTGTTTCCATCTCAGCTGGCCAAGAGCTCAGTTGGTCACGAAGAATACCATCAACAGTTGTTTTATAGGTGATTTTTTTTTTCTTTGCCCACAGATCACCCAGCACTTGGGTTTGCTCTTCCCATCAAAGAGCAGGAAAACTGAGGCGCACCATTAAAAGGATTCACCCCAAGGTTGCACAGGGAATCAGCAGAAGCACATATAATTATAAAGCCTTCTGGCTTCCAGCCTGCTCTATCAAGTCCATTCTCCACGCAAGTGTTTTCCCCTCCTCCAATTATTCAGGTAATTGGAATGCCTGCTTCTGTCCTTGAAAATTAGGTTGAAAGTGGCTTGAAAATTAGTTGCAACAACACCAGCCAGAAGCTGTTAGGCTCCGCTGCTGCAGCCTGCAGGGTTGTCTGTAAAACTCAGCCCAGCAGCACTGAAGGCTGCTTGGTTTTAATCAACTCTAAACGTATTTGAAGGACGCTCCCCGGGTCTTACATGGATAGTTTTGTATTCAAGTTTAAGAGGAGATATGGCAGAGCACACCTCCCAAGCCATCACATAATACAGAACAAGGAAAGAAATTTCCCACTTTTGTCTATTGTCCCCATTTGACCCCAGCTGGTCTTCCCAGAAAAGTTGTTTTGTTTTGTTTTAAAACTTCATGCATCTGCGCACATTGAAACTAAAAGTCGCATCCAGCATTTTTCACTCAGCTGCCACGTCGAATTACACTCTCCAGGCCATGTGTCAGGCGCTATCTCCTAAATCTATGGCTATTTTAATAGCAGGAGAGTCTGACTTCCAGCCCTCATCCTACCAGTGACCTGAATGCAGTGGGAGTTGAGCAGTTGGCAGAGCAGTACGAAACAAAAACATTCCCTTCAAAAATTTCTGGCATTCCTTCGGTGTGTTATTTCAGCCTTAAATAACAAGGGATATTCTAGAGCACCTCAAAGCAAGTTGCAAATACTGAATAGAGCCCTATCAAGGCATTATTAACACCACTTTCCAAAGAGGCAAAAAAAAAATAAATAAATAAAGCATCAATTACGCAAATAACCCAAAGGAAGTGAATTCTCCATGTGAAAGTCCTATCTGAAAATAAGGGATGATTCTTCTTCAGTATTTTTTGGTTTTTTAAGTGTCTCTGGACTTATTTAGCTTCTAACAGTGGCTTACCCTCACCCTTTCGGAGAAGTTTATGACTTTCAGGAACAAAAATTGATTTGGTCATTTAGTCTTTAAGAGGAACAGATCCAGCGTGCAACAACATGCAAGGAAGGACAAGTCACAGAGATGCATTTCCTCTGCCAAAAAGACATCTTGGTGATGGGAAACAGCAAATCAAGAGGGTGTTAAGCATTATCAGAGCAGGTCTGAGTGCTACAGCCCACAGCTGGTTTCCCCCCATGCATTACCTGGCCAGCACGTGTAGGAGAAATCCTTTCCCAGAGCTGAAAAATCAATTTGGTCTTTGACATCGAAGGCACGACCAGTCAAGCACGCGCTAATCGGTACTGGCACAGCAGCAATTCTGTAGCCCAGAGGCAGAGCAGATAGCCCCAGTAAACTGCAAAGTCAGTGAAAAAAGCTCCACTCAAATCAAGTTAGAAGTAATCAGGCTGGATATTGGGAAAAAATTCTTCTCAATAAGAGTGGTCATATATTGGAACAGGCTGCCCAGGGAGGTGCTGTAGTCACCATCCCTGGTGGTTTTCAAGAAATACGGAGATGTGGCACTGAGGGACATGGTTCAGTAGACATGGTGGGCACAGGTTGTGGTTGGACTTAGTGATCTTGGTGGTCTTGTCTAACTTTAATGATTCTATGAGTGGGCATGGCGACAGGTCAACAGTTGGACCTAATGATCTTACAAGATCTTTTCCAACCTTAATGATTCAACCCTGGAGGTGCTCAGGAAACATTTAGATGTTGTAATGAGGGCCATGGTTTAGTGGGAAATATTGGTGATAGGTGGGTGGTTGGACGGAATGACCTTGGAGGTCTTTTCCAAACTTGGTGATTCTATGATTCTAGAGAATAAGTCACCAAGCATCTATTAGCATTAATACCAATTAATCCCTCTAACTTCACCTCTCTTCATCCTTCCTCTGACTTTTTGGCAGCTGTCTTAGGATCTAAAAACTGGTGCCTCACCAAGCCAAGCTGTTGCCAATAGCTTTCCCTTGCCACAAGAGCTGCGTTGGAAGCACTACCAATCAACAAAGCAAGTGCAAATCCTCCAACACTATGTCATCCAGCACTCATCATCCTCTGACAAGGTCATGCTGTTGCACAAAGGCAAATTTCAAAGCAGGACGTCCAAACAGGAAAGCCGGCTGTAATCCTTCACCTCCGCTCCACTCGATAAGCTTTGGTGATGATGCTGGCACTGCGCTCAGTCTCGGCCTCCACACTTCAGGCAGGAGGTGAAACAGTTGGAAAGCATCTGATGGGGGGAGGCAAAAACCCAGGCAAAGGAATGTGCAGTGCTAAAGCCAGGGAAGACAAAAGAAAAACAGGAATAATCTGCAAATATCTAAAAGCCAGCTGCAGCAGGGAATGGTGTTCTTCAACTTAGCCGTGGCAGACATTTGGAGTGTTGGCGCTGACATCATCTCCAGACCTCACAGGGAGAAAGAGATGGGAAATCCTCTCCCAAGAAGGATGAGTTACTCTTCTCCAGGGAGTTCACACTAGATGAGAGCCCATTCACTTCTTCAATCAAGGATTCGCTTAACCATGTTGTTGCAGACAGCTGTAATTCCCATTCATCTCTATTACCTCTGAATCGCTTGTTTTGCTACCTTGACTACTTTTCTGTTCAGGATTTACAGGACAAGCAACCCATCAAAATCCCCAAGGAATGGAAGGGATTCTCTTGATAGCAGATGATCTTGTCCATATGAGAAGAGCAGTTTTGTTTCCTTTATGGAAGTGTCCTTTTTCCAATACAGCACATCAAGCAGGTGTTTCCCTGTATGCAGCAGCTATTCCTGCATCAGAATTCATTCAAACATTAAAAGAGGGTAAATATGTCAATCTGACAGGCCACTGTCAGATGAGTGAAAAGTTTTTAAAAGCCATTGACAACAAGTCCACTTCTGCTTCAGACTTGGAAAACCACATTGCTCCATTAAGTAACCCAGCCACTCTGCCCACATAAATATTTAAAAGAGAAAAGCAAAGCATTAGGCAGCCAAGCAGCTCGGGATATGCACTAATCTCTTCAAGTGGAGAGGACAGAGCAAAGGAAGTGTCAACACATACAAAGCAGCCAGCATGATGTCCAGTTTTTAGAGGATGAAATGGAAAAGACAATGTCCTCTATGCGCACCATATCCACTTAGTGTAAGACCAGCCTTTCCCCAACAAGTTCCACACATGCAGCCAGGTGGTTCCATATTGAACAGTTGTAAAGGAAAAAAAAATCCCTTCAACTATTCCTAACACTCAAAAAATCTTGTTGCCATTGAAAAATCAATTCTACAGGCGAAGCACAGCAAAAACAAACAGCAATTTAGCCTCTCATTTTGCAGGGACTTCTGTATATTTGAAGATCATGTATAACCATTTCTTCATCTTCTGAATTTTGACTAAATATTCTCTTCTTTTCCCTCTCGTCAGGAGCTCTTAAGTAGTAGACGTCTGTCCCACTCTGTTATTCAGAATGGTTAATTCTCTGCAGTTCTCCCCCTTTTTGACCCACCTGTCACTGCTGTTTTTCACAAAAAACTTGTGTGTGTGTACAAGCCCACTGATGGCCATGTCACGCAATATGGGTATTTGAAGAACAAATTTAAAATCAAACTTATCTTCTGTGATACTATGTTTGAGTGAGCACGGTGAGGATGCACTGACTGTTGGACTTGATGAACTTGGAGGTCTTTTCCAACCTTAATGGTTCTATGATTCCACAGTCCTGATTTGGCCTATTAGACAGAATGCTGAGATTACACAGGCAGTAAAACTGATGAAATGTTGTACATGTAACCAAGGGATTTCTCAGAGGAAAACACTTCCCTAAACACGGATTTGTATAATTTTCTCAAACATTATTCATTTGAACAATATTATCAGGGAAAGAATAGCTGGGTGATGCTGTGTGGAGCCAGGAGCTGGACTCAATGATCCTTATGGGTCCCCTCCAACTCAGGATATTCTATGATTCTATGAAAGAAAAACTCTTTGAACTTATCTTTCCTACCAGAAATTACCAGAAAGCCTACAAAATCTTGGAACACCCACATAGCCAGTTAAGAATTTCAAGTAAATCTGAACTACTCTGAAAAAGAAATGAAGTTGTATGCCTAGATTTCTTAACCACAGGTCTCAAGGTAGAGAGCAAGAGAGCAAGGGATCACATAAAGCAAACGAGATCTAACACCATTCGACTCCTCTGAAAAAGAAAGTTGTTCACATACAGCAACAAGGAAAGCCCCTATGCACTGAAGCCTTTAATACAGGAGCCAAAGAGGAAGTCCTGAAAGCTAGAAACACCAAGACTGAAAAATCATTGAAGTAGGAGACCAAAGTTGTAAGATACAGTGTAAAGGGAACAGCAAACGACCTGCTCACCTTGCACTCAGCACTGCTCAGCTGAACAGCCCAGGAGACAAGAGGACATAAAACAAGCTGCCTGCTTTAATATATATTAAAAAGCCAAGGAACACACCAGGCTGCAGATTTACTGCCTGTCACTAGCGGAGGTTTAACATCTTGATTTCATGCTGCTATTCTTCATTACATTTTATTACTGGGCTTTGCTTGTTTATGTCACTGCCATAGCATTCAGGTGGGAATTAGAGAATTTCATTCAGAAATGTCTCGAAGTAGAGACATGAAACAACTCCACAGTGGGGTGCTGCGTTCCCACTGCCAGCTGATTGCAGGGAAAGCGAGCAGTGATGAGAGCAGCTGGGCAAATGAATGCACTATAGCTTCCCTGCGCTAAGGTATGTGGTGAGAACGCTCAGCAAGTTCAGGGAGAGGCAGCAGGGATGCTTGCAGGGGATGGAGAGGGGAAAATGTGCCACGAATTGGGCAAAGTGACCTCTATTTGCTTTTCCCTGCATATTTGGTACCGTTCAAGTTCTTGGGATAAGCTGGCATCCATCCCAAACGCTTCCCACAGGGCATTCTCAGGTTAGACATAAAGAAAAATTTCTTCTCAGAAAGAGTGGCAATGCATCGGAACAAGCTGCTCAGGGAGGAGGTGGAGTCACCACCGCTCAAAGTGTTCAAAAAATGTTGCACTGAGGGACATGGTTTAGTGGGCATGGGATAGGGTTGGACCAGATGATCTCAGCGGTCTTTTCCAGCTTTAATGATTCTATGATTTACAAGTTGAAGTACAATAATAAAGTCAAAGGGTGGCTTTTTTTTTCTTTATGTCAACAATGCTTTATAAGGGCTGTCTTACATGCGCCTAGAAAATAGCAAGTAGATTAGTTCCCAAATCATCAAAATTCAGCCAAATCAGCTCAAACTGACAACACGCTATCGAGACCAATTCCTGTCCATGTCACATTCAGGTGAGCTCCCCAAAATCAGCCACAGCTGCCCCACGCCCATAGGAGAAGTCAACACCTAAGCCCATAGACTGCTACTTACAGTTGCCACTTTCTCAAAGCAAATAGAGAATATACAACAATATCTGGAAGTCCATTGGGGCTGGGAGGCAAACCCCAACTTAGTGACATGAAATACAAGCAAAGCAAGGGCTAAGTGAGCCACGGGTACTCATTCCAGAACAAATAACTACAAATTGCCCATTCTGAGGTTTGGGACATACCAAAAGAGGAGTTGCCATCACCCTGTAATAAATAGCCTCAGGGCTGTTGGTCAGAGCATCCATTCTAGCCATATATGAGATCTTTTCAGCACAGCAAGGAGATTTTATCCTTATTACAAAGCCAACACACTGCCTCCTCATTAGGACAAGTCTGTGCAAGTCAAACCTCTCCAAAATAAATCCCCACATGAGCTGTCAAGTGTGGCACCACGAGCCAGCAGCAGCCATGTATGCCAGGAATGTCCAGGACCTGCCGTCCTCAACCTCACTCCAAGACCTGGGGCTGTTTCGAGTCCCAACCCATTTGCCAAAGGGATGCTCCAGCACAAATAACTCCCACGTAGACACGAATCGTTCTCAGCGTTGTTCAGACACCAAAGTGGGAACTGCAAATGCTGGCAACTGTTTATCTAAAAGGGCCAGGCAGGGACTGCAAAGAGATAAACAAGGATATCGGGTTTAGGAACACTTTTCAACAAAGCTGCTTTCCCTACACAATGGCATGTCACCATCCCCATATGGGAAGTGGTGACAGTGGGAGAGTCACTAGGGCTGGGCAACCCCCTGCTGTGGGAGGAGGAATTGCTCAGAGAAGAAATTGCTTTGCTGGCATCGTACATCCTGGTTTTTCTAACCCCTTTCAGCTTAACAAACGTTTGCAGGGCACCTCCCTTGCATGGTGCTCCGCCCTGTCCTCACCTGTCCCTCTGCAGCCCTGAAATTTGCTGGGAGGAGACGGATTTTCTAAGAACAGAAGTAAAAACCCACAGAGCAGATGTTTCCTGAGCTCCTGAAAGAAGCCACAAAGCCCAGTGTGCTCGTGCAAAGCCACATTTGTAATCCTCATCTCAGCAAGGAGAAGCGTTTCCCCTAGCTCATGGATGTGCCAGCATTCAGCAAGAAATAGAGATGCACCAGCATCATCCTGGAGCTGTCCTGAAGATGTCATGCAACCTTCCAAAATCAGCTACAGCACAGCAGGGCACTTGGAAACAGTCAGCTCGGGATGGATAAGCACAAATGGAAAGAGAAGCACAAATGGGAAAGCTCAGGAAGTATACTGAGGAGTATTTCCACATCCTCACTGATGCTGTCCAGTGGTCCTCACTCTGCTCCAGCACCAGAAAACAATTTGCATTCAGTCTTGGCAAATCCAGAAAGAGCAAGGTGGCTTTTTGGTGCCCCCACATGGATCCAGGAGCAAAACTAAATCCATTTCCAGGTCACAGGATGTGTTTATTTAACGTGCTTTCAATTACCTTTCCTTCTTTCCTCATGTAAATTGTGCATAAAGCACTCTGGCCAGTAATAAAATTCATCTCCCTCTCCTGCTTTTCCCAGGGGGATAAACTGAAAGTCCACAAGCAGGTGATTTGTGTCCCCATTTACAAAAGCTGCCCCATGACACGACAGGATGATTCCTGCATTACCAGCAATTTGAAGAACTACCAGCTAAAAGACTGGAGATACAGTTTATTACATGGCACAGATCATAGAATCACTGAGGTTGGAAAAGATCTCTAGGTTCATCAAGTCCAGTCATCAACCCATCACCACCACGCCATCTCATAAAATCACTGAGGTTGGAAAAGACCTCCAAGATCATCAAGTCCAACCATCAAGCCACCACCAACATAACCACCAAACTACATCCCCAAGCGCCACATCTCCACGTCTTCCGAACACCTCCAGGGATGGTGACCCCACCACCTCCCCCGGCGGCGTGTTCCAATGCCTGACCACTCCCTTGGAGAAGAAATTTCTCCCAGTATCCAACGCTGCCTTTGTGTTGTTTATAACATCTAAATATGATACCTAAGCTCCAAGAAGTGAATCACAGCAAACCCTATCTGTTCTCACGCCAACCTCATTGCTAGTTTGTTGGCATTCCTTCTACATTATCCTTTTGCCAGATTCCTTCCATCACCAGCTCTTCAGGACACCAGGTGTATTAATTGCTTGGCACATTCTCCTGACTGTACAGTGCAATTTGCAGCCTTGGCACCACATGAATAATGGTCCAGAACAACAACACACACAAAATAAAGCAAGCCATAGCCACAGTGGGGCTATTGCAAAGTGATCATGCTAAGTAGAAGGCTCAGTTTTGCAAATGTAAGATTAACTCAAGTCCTCTTTTGTTGCAATATGGGAGCATTGGGTTAGCTTCAACCCAGCAGCTCGATTAAAGGTCCTCTCGAGCAGTGAAATAAAGCAGTCGGACGTGCTCCTGCTTTGCTCCTCACCTTCACACCTGAGGACATAGTACCATAAACACTTACAAAGGCAGTTTTTTTTTTGTTTTTTTTTTTTAATGACAGTGCACCAGAATCACCTCCCAACACCAAGATTCTTATGACCACTTTCATTCTCTTCAGGAAAGATTATTAAAAGGGCTTTGGCAAAGGATCTCCAGTATTTTTGTAGCTTCCAAAGTCCTTGCAGACTCAATTATTAAGTGAGCACACAGTAGCCATTCCACACCAATCTTGATGCAACTTCCTCATGGCCAGACTGAAATTGGATGTTTTTGGGTCAGATGCACGGTATATGAAGTTTTGGAGGGCACTGGGACATCAGTGTTTATAGGTTACCTAATCTGAGTTTCAAAGCACTGAGTCTATTGGGATCTGGAGTCCTCTGCAAACATGAATCCCACTCTCCAGAATGATGGAAATGTTGATGTGCAGCACTGTGCAATTCTATCATTGAGGAAAGTTTTTTGGTTTTTTTTAATGAAAGAGAATGCTCAAAACTAAGCACAAAATTGACAATTTGCCAAGTCTGGACATTAGGAACATGATGTTCAAATGCCCCTTGTCTTGCAATACAACACAAAATCCTTACTTTTCTAATATACCTTCCCAAAGCAAGTATCCTGGCTTAATTATTACAAGGCAATCATCAGAATAGATTTAAATGCTAATATTTAATATTTGCTCAACCATAACAACCCCAATCATTCTTTAATTTATATTTTTCTTTTCCAGAAGTCCCTCAGTTGTTTTCCTCCTCCTTCTGATAAGGAGGGCGAGGAGGACAGACCTCATGCAAGGTGGTGACTCCTGAACAAAGCACACCATGTCAAAGTCCCAACACTTACTTAAAACACATGAAGAAAACCTGTTAAAAGGGCAAAATGTTTTAGGAGCTGACAAATGTCTTCATGTCTTGTGGCTTTCTACTTGCCCTTTACAAAGCATGACATCAAGAAAGCAATCCAACTGTCAAGAAATTATTTATATGATAAGTCCCGCTGTTCCACTTCGGAAAGATACAAACTTCAATTTTCCATGAGCAGAATTTGCCTTTAGTTTGAGCCCTAACTATGAAACTGAACAAACGTCATGAATCTGTCAGATTAACAGACTGTTAGTGTAACAATTTTAATAGGACTGTTTACCAAATTCCCCTGCTCACTTTCCTATATAACTATATAGGTATCCATATCTATACTATGACACCTGGTTGCTCTAGTCCAAACATATGACTCAAAGCAAACATTAAAGCTTAAAATATCCACTATGAAGCATAAGTGTAAAAGTTTAAGGCGAAATAATTTCACTAGGGCCAGAATTTCATCATTTATTTTTAAAAAAGTATCAACTTCTTCCAGTCACACAGCTCTCCCCAGCGCATGGACCATTTCAGGTTGGATATTAGGAAAAAATTACTTATCTCAAAAAGTGGTCAGACAATGGAACAAGCTGCCAAGGGAGGTGGTGGAGTCACCGTCCTTGGAAATCTTCAAGAACCATGGAGATGTGGCACTTGGGGAAATGGTTCAGTGGGCATGGTGGGATGGGTTGGTGGTTGGACAATGATCTTGGAGGTCTTTTCCAACCCTAACGTTTCTATGGTGGGCACAGTGGTCTTGGGTTGGCAGTTGGACTTAACAATATTAGAAGTTATTTTCCAAACTTAATGATTCTATGATCTCAATTTGCAAACCACTTCACAGTCTCTTAAATAACTCCTCTGCTTCTTTAATGTATCTCATCCTTCAAAAACTCAGAGTGGAGATTCAACCTTCCCTAGATGTCGAGAATTTCTCTCTCCAAATTCAACTCTGTTAGACCCACGACAATTTTTGCATTAATATTTCTCTGTTTGGTTATCATTTGGACTGTACATATTTAGGAAAGTTAATGCATTAACCCCCTGGTAACAGGAGGTTAAATTAAAGCATTACCAAACCAGGAAAAAAAACCACAGCCACCATATTGAAAGTAAATACTGTAGTCCATTAAGACAGAAAAGAACCAAACTTTTTTTTTTAAAACATCGATTATTCTGGAATAATTAATTAGCAGAGCTATAACAATACATAAAATTGCTAGCCTCTGACTCTTCTGATAATTTATGCAAGATTAAAGTATCGCTGTGGTTGCCTTTTCCATTGCCTAATTCAGCATTTTCTTTTTCCTTATGAAAGCAAGACTCCAGATTTAACTGCTCTAATGCCCTTTTACAGTGTTTGGTGTAGTAAAATCTAACAGCCACTACAGCACGCTAGCAGGGAAATGATGGATCACGGAAGCTCACAGGAGGGGAGCACTGTAAAATGCCCCAGTTAATGTTGAGATAGTAGAGTAAATCTTATTTTAAGAACACACACATCTATATACACACTGAAAGTGGTATCTCTGCTGAACTCCTTTCACCCTCTCAAATCCCCATTTGATTTTTCTCATTGATAATGGATACTTCCATACAAAGCACCTTTTTTTTCCTAAAAACCAAGCCAAAGCCATTGTTTCTAGATGAAGCTCACCAATCAATAGCTAAACCCAAACAAGAAAAACTCCATTTGGGCAAGAGGTTGGAATCAGAGAATCACAGAATTGTCTGAGTTGGAAGGGACCGTTAAAGATTGGACTCATCTTCAAAATGCTTCTTCAAAAGACATGAACTGATTTCTTTCAAAAAGCAGAATCTGAAGCTGTTCTGAGTACCTGGGACTCAAGAGTATAATTCTCACCCAAAAACCTCAGAGCTGAAGTCAACCAAGAGACGATCCAGAGCATCCCCCAGCAGATGAAGACGCATGGCTCTCCAGTAACATATGGTGGGACATCCACACAACCCACTGTACCTTCTCAGGATGGTTCCTGAGCTGGACCTTCCCATACATCTCCATAGAATGTGGGTGCTGCTCTCTTTCAATGCAAAGCTGAGTTACACTGCACCTTTTGAGCTGCTTGCTTTTGACACGAGGCTAAAAATGGGTGGCAAATAATCGTGGGCTCACAAAATGTGTTTTTGAGAGGTTTTTTAAGCTTGAAAGGAAGATACATGCTTGCCAGTGCTCAAAGCCTGGGCACTTTGTGCTCCATCTCAGGACAAGTTGTCCCAGGACATTTCCCCAGTGCACCACTGTGACCACTTTGGGTTTTATTTCCCACCCTAACACTTCAAGAATGTTCTCCTGCAACTTCCAGACGCCTGAGGGCAGGACAAATAACCCATAAGATTGCTTTTGAGGACAGATCTGGACCTCCAGATTGCCAGCTGTTTGATACCATCCAAAACAACCCCAAGCGCAATCCGAAATAGAAGTCTAGCAAAAACTGCACACGTGTGGATTATAGAGGCATAAGAGAGAATGAAACCATCCTCAAACTCAAATCCCCTATGGGCAGGAGCGAAATTCCTGTTGACAACTGAAGTAAATGCATTTCCCCCATTCCCTTCGAGTGAAGCAGAAACTTGAAACCGCAGGAAGTGCTGCGACAGCACAGTTTTGTAGGGCTCAGGAGATGTTGTCAGGCCCACAAAGCACTTACCCCAGGTGCACTTATGCATCTGTTACATATTCTGAGGGGTATTACTCATTTATACCGCTTTGTAGAGCACACAAAGCCCAGCACAAGCAAACAGATCCACGAGTGAAGAGCTTTAATTCTGCTCAGCAGCAATATGGGGGAATCGTCGCATGAAGTTATTCCCAGGAAAATCAAACGGGAAGGTTTTGCAAAAGGAAATTTTTTGAAAAGAGCTGTACATGGGGATTTGGAGAAGAATGGGAAGCAGAAAGCAGAACAGAGAAACCTACCCAGGTTTTGCAGGGAGTGGAACATTTGCGCTGGGGCGAGATTTGGGTATTCTGACAGCACTGCGGAGGACGCTCTGGTATCAGCGCAGACATCAGCTCGCAGCCGGGGAAACATCTGTAATTTCAGCTGTGACCGTGCTGGGGATACTTGCCGTCAGTTTGCATATTAGGTGCAGGAAAATAGCAAGAAAAGGAAACAAAAGGGAAGAGGCTCATTGTCAAGCTCCAGGCTGCAGAGCCATTCGTATTTAAGTGCCTTAAATGCCCACTTTTCTTTTCCTTCTTTTGACTTTAAGTACACAAGGAAGGACAATCAAAGGGATAAAAGGCAGCAGCACTGAAATTCAGCACAATCAGAGCCAGATGGGTTGAAAACTGTGTTTTAAAAACCACCTATCAGCATCCCAGCTTCCTCAGATGCATTTCTTAAACAGAGAGGATTGTTGATGAAACTGCTTGAATATTTCTCACCCTGAGGATATCCAGAGGGCTATGCAATCTGTTACACCTGCAAACAGAGGTCATGCAATATGATTTCTGCTCCATTCCAGGACACCCGGCCTTCAAGGTCAAAGCAGCAAGTGTACACAGTCCACTTTTTGCACCTGCAGTGGAAACTTCAGTGCACAGATGGAGCATCTGCACAAAAAAAAAAAACCAACTCATTTTATCACCTCTGCCATTCAATAAAGCAACTGCAAACTGTACTATAAAAATGACAGCGAGGAGAGACATCTAGCACTCAACACGAGATGACCAAAGCTACATTGTGCTGTTCTGCTCTGGGGATGTGCTATCTGGAGGAACAGGGCGGCACGATGCAGCCCCAGGAGGACAAGCCAGATGCACGTCCCGCTGTGCTCACTGCTTTCTTTTTAGTTTTTCCTCTTTAGTCTTTATCCAAAGGGAGGTTTTCCTTTTGTTGCGGCCCTGAAAGGTCTGAAATCTTAGCAAAGGACCCCCGTGGGCTTGAAAATATCAAGGGTCAGAGCCAATGAAAGGATGTCAAACATCCCCAAAGCCAAATATTTCTTCCTGTTGTATAAATATATTAGTCCCCAAAGACACGCTTGCTATAAACAGAATTTCAGAGTCAAATAGCAGTCGGCACTGCACACAGGCACAGGAGATGCTTGGAAAGAGAGGATACACGTACAGAGAGATTATTTTCAAGCACACAATTTGAATTCTGCAGCGAAAGGGAGAAACAATGGACACAACTAGGAATAATTTAAGCAATTCTATGTGAAGAGCAGAGTGGTTTACATGCCAACCCCTCCTGCTCCCTAGACTGTCATCACTTGGTCTTTATGGTCTGTTTGCAGGTGTTCCAGATGTGCACTCAGCACCATGCACACATCTCTATCCAACAGGGCATTATTATCACATGCCTGACACACTTCCATCCAGATGTTTCCCACACTGTGGTCCCTCTTGCCTCTGACCCCAACCCCAAGCAGCGTGCTGAGCTCTGAGGATAAGGTGGTCCCCACTGCGACACCTCCTCATTTAGCAACACCGACTTCCCTCTCTCAAAGCAGAATGTTATTTTTAAAAGAGCTCTCTGAAAACAGAATCCCCACTGCTGGCTGCCTGCAGTTCCTTCTGCAGCTCGGGACAAGTCACCTGTAAATGCCAAGTGAAGCCAGACACCCTACACTGTTACTTACGACCGCTGACGTAACCCATGCAGGCAAACAGCCAACTATGTGAACTTTCCCCAATTACTGCGAAGGAGCAAGCAGCCACTTCGCAAGACACACTCCTTCACTGATCCAAATGACAAGCCAGAGACCTGCCAAAATCATTATTTATGGGCAAGGTCAACCTACATACAGCAGCACAATGCCATTATCCTGGTGGTCTCCAGTGGCACAAGGAGGTTTGTATGAGCTGGATCTGCACAGAAGATGAGAATAACGATGGAGTGGGGAAGAAAAGGGAGAAATGTGAGGGGTCCTGAGCTTTGTGCATGACACAAGATCTTCCTTTGAAGGAAAAGGGACTCTTCATAAGACGTCATAGAGGTGTCACACTCGTGTAATGCAATTTGAGATGTCACTTGCAAACAGGAGCAGCACTTGGTGCAGTTCACTGAAGGGTAAATAAAAAGCAAGATGACAGTAAAGCAAAGAAAACTTCCTCTTATTTGGAAAGAAAAAAATAAAAAATACTTTATTATACAGGAATCTGCCTCTTACAACTATTTACTGATAGGCCTTCGCATTACAAGTTACAAGAAGAAAAGAGAAGGAGGTATAAAACTCAACACTGAGATTTCACAAAGCTGACAAAGGGATACGGACAGCCAGCATCGATAAAATTAACAGCAGCTGAGCATTCAGATGCCAGCCATGACTTACTGCTCATCATTTACGCCCTGTTGACTTTCTGCACTTGCCTGGGCACGAGTAAGGCAACCCAGCTCCTTCTATGTCTGCTGCTGGTCATTTCCAAGTGCCCATCCCAATGTTCTCATGATACAAAGCTTGGAAAGTTGAGAAAGAAATGAGGATTTGGGGAATTTTTCTAAAGGTGACCATTGCTGATTGTAATTAAACATTATGTAGATACTTACAGAGTCATAGAATGGCTTGGGTTGGAAGGGACCTCAAAGATCATCTCATTCCAACCCCAAAGTTCCAATCCCACTTCTGCAAATAGAAGGGGGAAGGTCTTATCCAAGGTCTTATGAATCCTGCTGGAATATTTGCCTGGAAAGAAGCAAGTGCAAACAGGATTTCCTTCTATTCAATACATTGACAGAACACAGCTGCAATGCTGCTGGTGATAACAGAAGACAAGGAGGAAGCTGGTACCATGAACTGTTCTCTCATCTCAATGCAGAGCACAAGAAGGGTAAGGAGAAACAGGAAAGACGTATTTTGAAGGGGGGGAGGCACCTGGGGACACAGTTTAGTGGGCACACTGGGGAGGGGCTGGGGTTGGACTTGATGGTCTTGGAGATCCTTTTCCAACCTTAACAATTCTATGATGTACTTGCAGCTAATTCTTGCTCTGGCCACAGATCTGCAGGGCCACTAGGTCACCATTACAGTTCTCCATCTATCTGACTTCCCATTCCCAAAGCACTCGCACAGTGGTGATGGTAACATCTTACCAAAGCACTGTAAAGCTTCATTAGTTAACATCTGGAAAGCGCTCTGAACAGGCAAAGAGCTGAGAAATGGTATAGAATCGTTAAGGTTGGAAAAGACTTCTAAAATCACTCAGTCCAACCCCCACCCAACCCCATTAATCATGTCCCTCAGTACATCATCTCCATTTGTTGAACACCAGAGACAAGCTCAGTAGGCAGCCTGTTCCAAAGTTTTACCAATCTGAAAATAATTTTTTCCTAATATCCAACCATTCACACCCCAGCACAAATCCACTCTGCTGCCCTAATCATAGAAAAGGAAGAAAAAGAATTAAATGGTGAACCTCCACAGTGCAGCACGGCAAACATCCCACCATAACACATCCCTCCCACAGTTTCCCAGGTGTAATCCAAAAGCCACTGCTTAAACAAATAAAATAAAATTCTGGAATATATTTTTAATATGCAGAGCAGGAGACCGTTTAAACCAGGAGGAGGTCGTTAGGTTTAACTCAGGTTGGACATTAGGAAAAATTTCTTCTGACAAAGAGCAGAGAGGTAATTAGAACAGGCTGCCCAGGGAGGTGGAGGAGTCGCCGTCTCTGGAGGTGTTAAAGAGAAGGGCAGATGTGACACTGAGGGACACGGCGAGGATGGGTTGGGTGATCTTGGAGGTCTTTTCCAACCTCGATGATTCTGTGAACTCTGAAGGTTCACCCCTGGGTCAGCAGCGAAATAACCCGATGCCAAGCGAGCGAGCCTCCAGGAGGCTGGAAGGCTCCACCACGAAATGCACACACGCTGCACAGCTCATGCATCCCATCCTGCTTGCTCAGCAGCAACGCCGAGGAGGAACCGTGCACGATCGCCCTGCAGGAGCGTGCTGCGCTCGGTTCAGCGGCCCCAAAGCCGCTCCTCATCACATCACATTTCACAGCACTTTTACAGCGGCGAGGGGCAGAAGTCATAAAATAAAAAGCCAATGGTGCGATAGAAACTATTGCTACTTTGATCCTGGAAATGAATCACGGCCAAGTTGTGAGCCACTCATTCAAAAAGAAGAAAGAAACGAATGATGACATTTCGGAGGGCTGTGCCCCTGTCCTGCCACAAAACAAACCCAGCTCAACAAAGCCTCAACCCAAACCCTAAGAAGAGTTCCATTATGATCTTGCACTAAATTCTCAGCCCTGACACAGCGATGCAATCCACCCTCGGAGAAAGCAGACACTCGTTTGCACTTCTCTGCTCGGAGCCAGCTGTGACTGTGCCTGAGCAGCGCTGGGCACTGGGCTGAGACGTCCTGCCTGCAAGGGGACATTACAGAGGGGAAAAGACACCACGCAGCCTCTCCCCAGCATCTTTGTGATGTTCCGCAATCCCCACAGGCGACGCGGGTTCAGCCCGCGCCGCTGCTGAACAATGCAGTTTGGAATTCAATTAAAGTGATTATCTGTTGTGCCAAATAAATTGTGTACAGCATATATCCTGCAGCATTTTACACCTTCGGGCTCATTATTTTCTAACTGTTTCCTCCTGTTTATGCGCTTTCAAATTAAATTGCTGATAATACGCGCCAAAATAAAAAATGAGCGCACCTTGTCCGAAGAAAATTGATTCTCCTTTTTCCTGAACCGGGCGATTGCCAGGTTTTATATACTCTGTTCCTGGCGATCATTAGTAATTCAATTTTCTTTTTATTAGCCCCCTTATCTGCTGAGCAATATAGTGGCAGAGCTGACCTCTTTCGCACGGGTAAATGTTTAAAATCTTTTCCCTGATTAATTTTGCCAGTTAAGGAAAAGAGGAGAAATGGCCCGGCTCTTAGCCATCACAATGAATAAAGCTTAATGTTGATTGTGATGGAATTTCTAATGCCAAAGAAATTGATTGAACGCAGCAATTACACCGCAATAGTAACTCAAGGGAAATGGGATAGTTTTCTCCTGGCCATAGCCTTTTGGTTATTTAAAACAATCCAATTTGCAAGGATAATTATATATTAGTGTTTTATCTGCCACTTGAAATGAACATGGGAGTTTTGATACTGGCCCAGCATTAGCAGGTTATTGCTGCAAATTACTTGATATCTGCTTTCTTTCACATAAAGACGAAATTAGGCCATCAATAACCAGAAAAAGGTGGGCTGGGGAAATGCGAGGGGCACGAGTGCCCTCTGCAGGGCTGTGGGGAAGGAAGGGCAGCAGGAAAATCCCCAAAATCCCAAATCCTCCCCATTTCTGGAGCACGTCGCACAGCTCTCGGGCACGTTCCCATGTTGGGCATGCAAAGAATAGACACAGCCTGGCTCTCCTGACCCTCTCACACCCAATCCCTGCCAAAAAAAAGTCATTTTAAGCCATTAATTCTATTATATCCTATAGAAAAACCAAAGGAATAAGAGACGATAGTGCCAAAGGTCCAAGCAGGGTGAATTCTACCAGAGCAGTGCCGCTGCATGGAGGGCAAGCATTGATTTTTGCAGCTTGCAATTGCAACTACTCACCTATCTTTAATTAAAAATGAGCTGAGAAGGGGCCTAACCCTGCAAGACACCAAATGTTACCCCCATTGCTCCCGGGCGCCTGTTGGTAGAAATAAAAGGGGTTTTTTCCTGCATCCACACTTGCAATATGGGAGAAGCAGGAATATCCCTTTGCCACCACTTTTGGGTCAGGCAGAAGTCACTTAAAAGTTCCACTTGGCTTTCAAATGGATCACAAAGCAATGCCATTGCCACATTTTGGGGGATAACCCCATCTCCAGTTGGCAAAAACCCAACTGGGGCCACTCAACCTCATCCAACAGCACATGGACAGCAGACTGAAGCAGTGCCATCCCAACACACACTTCCCTATTTTATTAATGTTGGCTGTTTGCTGTAACAAATAAACAAGGGAAAGCCAATTCAGGATAGACATTTGCCATTTAGACAACATAATTACAACATACCATTATTGGCAGGAAAGTTGCTCAGTAAATGACTGAGCAGGAGTCCAAGGTTTATTCTTTGCATCAAAACCTTTGGTGCCAATACCAAAAACAAAACACAACAGCTGGGGGAATTGCAATCAGTGGACACTCCACTCAGATCTTAATTACTGAACTATACCTCCTCTATACCAGGTAAGACAGCCCAACCTGCCCGTTCTATAGAGAAATGCACAGAGGAAGCATGACATATAGGCAGGAGTCTGCAATATGCTGGTCCAGATCCCAAATGAAGCGGACACCATGAATAACCTGGGATGCCATCAGCTTCATCCAGCCACAGGGTTTGGCACCTGAGTGAGTTCACAACTTCCAGCAAAGCAATTATCTCAAAGTTCTCCTTCCCTTCAAAAAGAGCCTAAGAAGTTAAACAGGAAGGAAAAAGAAAAGAACACTTAAATATTAATGGCTCATTAATATTAAGTACTAAGTGGTCAAGAAGTCCAAAATCTAAAGGCTGTTTTATCAACATTAATTTGGCTCAACATTTTCCATTCCTCCTTGCTTTGGTCACGCATTTGAGATCTTCCTGTGCACAAACAGCCCTAGTACAAACCCTCTGTTGTAACACGTGGATTATGCAGGTACCTGCATTAGAAATGCTTTGTAGCTCTGCCATCCCATCAGATCAGTTTCAGTTTGGGACATATCCCAATTCTGAGTGTTCCTATTCATCCCATGTTCCTCATCAGATGAATATTTCAGAGTTAACTGATAACAGCTCCAAGTGTGACACTCACAGTGAGAACAACCAAAACAATCCCAAGAGCACTGCCATCAGTTTGCGAATTCCCATTCCATGAATACCAAATGAGGAACGCCTGAGCTGCCCCAAGTCCCACCCAGGCCCTCACATAAAACTAGGGAACGCTGCCTTGAAAATATCCCATCCCTGTTTAGCACCCAACAGCTTCTTCGTTGGCCACACAAGTGTCGCAGCCTTCCAGCTCACGAACTTAGAGCTCAGCCTTCACCAAGCGCCACCAAAGTTCATCTTGCAATTTCAGAGCTGTCAGGACTTTTGCTGAATTTCTCTGCCAGCTGAAGAAGCAAAGCAGCTGTGCATTGCCTGGCAGCTGCCTCCTTGTGCAGAGCTGCTGATGGCACACGAAGGAGCATCTGTCAAGTCCTGTGGGATCCCTGAAATGGAGGTACAGCAGAGGTAAGAACACCAGCAGCCATCTAGGCATACGATCCCAGTACTTTTAAGAACCAAATCAAGATGTTTTTACAGCAGGTGCTGCAGTTTGCAAAGAAAGAGCCACACAGCATAAACAACAGCCTCTGAAAAGTAGATTCTTATTTCCACACTTATCAGCCCAGACTGCAAAATGCACAGATCCAAGGTGAAAAATAACATAAGTCACTTTGACAGCTCACAATCTCATAAATCAGGCTTTGTTACTATGCATCAGGAATACCTTGATCATTTGATCCTCTTTTGGGCAGAGGACTGAACTAAATGCTCTCCCCAAGTGACTTCCAGCCCTATTTTTCATTTTTCTCCTTTTCTTAAGCTTCTTTGTTTGCATTCCTCCACTTTGATAAAAGCCAGGAACACAGCTGTATTTCTGCAATATCTACATATTTTCAGGCCTACATGGCTTAAGATATAAATCTTTTTACCATGGGACCATTCATTACCTTCAATCAAGGAACTAGGATTCAGGACACATTCCCCAAATGCACAGGCTGCTGGCAGCTGACAGTCATGCTCCCAGGAGAGCAGATTTTGATCTATTTTGTATATTCTCAACTTACGTGAAGCTTCGTTTTGGCTGGGCACACACTTCTGCTGACAGATAAAAAGAAGAGATGCTTGCTAAGCCTCAGACAAGCCTCAATGGCAGCTAGGAGCCTTCCCAAAGCTGCAGCGCTCTGACCTCCTCTGCTCCCCACTACGATGCACACAGCTGAGCAAACTCTGGTCTGTGTAGGCGGAACCACAGTGCTACACAGGGAGCAAAGATGTGGTTTAACCTCAGGTCCCGAGCACCAGAACAGCTTATAGCCCTGTGAACAACATCTCAATTTCCTCATGCTGTTGCAACCCTAAATCCCTCTCCAGACACCAAGATGTTAGCTGACATCACTCAGTGAAGCAAGACTCAACGCCAAAATCAGGGAAGTTAATGGTGGAGCATCAGCACGAATGCAGTTACATGGATGTTCACTTTTCGCTGCAACTCCCACAAGCCACATCTGCATCTTCAAGCACCAGATCCAAAATTCTCCTCGCAGCATCTTTTCCATTCCTCCAAATCCCTCCTCAAACACACACAGTAAAAATAATATTTTTTTAAACTTACATTTTTCTTTTCCTCCCCTAAAAAAAAAAAAAAAAAAAAAAAAACACCTTCCTTCTCCTGAATCACAAGCCCCTGTTCCTGTCTTTCGGTCTGTCCAAACACAGCAACATCTTAACACAGAGCTATTTGAACAAGACATAACTATAATCTCATTTTAATCACATTCAGTAATAGAAGTGCAGCTTTACCTTTTGAGGCAGATTGCAGCTATAGTGTAGCCCAAGCAGCTCTTTCTCTACTCAAGCAACACCTATGATAGCATCAGTATGCCAGCAAGTTCAGTGTAGGCACACAATCAAAATGTGCTTTTACCCAGTTCAGATTAAACTGTTGGTGATTATGTTGACACTAAACAGCAGAACCTGACTTCAATGCCAGAAACATCATGACATTGCTTCACATGCTCCCTCCTCCCCAAGAAGTCAATGTCTGCTCTTGACTATGGACCCAAACCATGAGGTACCCAGTATTTCTTTTACAACTGCAATTTTAACCATATTCAATTTAAAAGTAGGACTCTTGGAGACATCTCACTGGGACACAAGTGTCCTAGGTAACTTTGAAAGGAGCATCTCATGATGCGACATGAAAAGCACAAGCTTTTCTCCTGTGCAAAAAGAGAGATCGGTCTTATAGATGTATTACTGCCTCTGCCATTCTCTCACTTCCCTGAGCATCTTGCAATATGATGCTTGCACGTCTAGCAAAACTGCATTCAGAACAAAAAAGGAAGCTTTGAAATGGCCCTGTCTGGAGATGTCAAAGCACAGCTCTGGGTTAAGGCAGAAGCCTCACTCCAGCCAGAACTCTCCCTAGTTTGCTCCAGGACCAATAACAGCAAATCTGCCTCCCAGAGGACGTGATAACCAATTTTCCAATTCCAGGAGCCTCTCTTGGAGCTGCTTTCAGCAAGCGCCCTCAGGATGCCTGTTCCTACCTTCCCTGGAGGAGCCCTGGGTCCTGGCAGCCGGCAGCCTGCAGAGCCTGTGCTTGGTGATCTGCACCAGCCCCTTGGGCGAGGAGCGTTTCGGAGTCACAGAAGGTTTTCCCCGCAGGGTGTTCTTCTTCCTGGGATGGAAGGGGCTTTTCAGTGGTGTGGTGGGTGAGAGGCTGCTCTTCTTATCTGCTGGGGAGCTGTGAATGCAAATACCAGACTGTTAGAAGAGAGTAGAGATGTGACTGAAACTCACTTGGTCCCCTTGCCAACAGCTGAGAAGAGACAGAGGGTCACCAAGCTCTGTTTCTCCTCCATAATGCTCCCCTGTAAGTAGCACTGAACAGAAAATTGCTAGTAAATAAGTGAATGTGAGGAATTTCTGACAAAGCACAGATGGAGCATGAGGTGTCTGACAGCCAAACTCAACTCACTTCTGTTTAGAAGATGTGGAGGAGGGAATGCTGCCCTTCAGAGGGATGATGGGATCCAAAGGGAGGACCTGGGAAAAGGTACATCCCAGTCCCATAGCAGAGGTCACATATCTGTGCCACTGCTCTCACTCCATCCCACTTATCCTTTCCCTGCAGCATAGGCTGGGCTTGCATCCAGCCCTGATGAAAACATCAGCACAGAACACAGCTTTCCCATTAGTAAGCCCTCTCAGCACTTCCACAACACTTTCAGAGAAAGTTTGATCCCAACGCCTTATCTATTTCCCCTTCACTTCCAGTCCAGATAACTCTGCCCATACGCCTTTTCCTTCCGCCAAGCTTCATTTTTTATCTTTTCCCATTGTGCTCTGTCCCTATCAGACACAGGGATGGGCTAGAATTCATTCCAGGAGAATCTCAGCTGCTTCAGCACAATGCATTTTCCCAGAATAGCACAAACCTGACACCAGCTCTACAAGGAGAGGAGTAAGAACCTCCAGGGAGGATGCTTGGGATACAGTGGTGGACAGCACAAAAAGAACAGCACTAAGAGCAGAGCATTGTGGATCTATCAGATTAACAGCTAGGCAGCATTTCTTTCCAGCACATACAGGCTGCACAGCTCAGCTTCTGTCTCCTCTCCATCTCTGCACAACATTTTACAGGCACAGATAACAAAAGAGCGATGAAGTTTCTTCTCCTTTCACCAGCCTCCAGCACAACAAAACTCTGAGAGGCTGAAAATAAATCAATAGGGAAGGCACCTATCTCCTTCTCTTTGAATACTGGTCTGTTATCCAGGCCGCGGAGAAGTCTCATGAGTGCTGAGCTGAAGTCTTTGGAGAAAAGGGATGGGAGATGAGCTCTGTTTGAAAAATTAAATTCTGAGTTACCCAGACTGAGAAAACAATTAAAATACCATTCCTTGCAACCCTGAAAAGCAGGTTTCCTCAATAGAGAACAGAGTCACAATAGCTGGAAAGGGAAAGGCAAACAGACCCACCAATATAGAACAACTCTCACTGCAGTTTCATTCATACATATGCCCATAACTTATGTGCAGTACACATTATTCAACATAGAGGAGATCGTCTGCCCCAAAGGCATAAAGAAAAAACTGTTTTGGCTTCACCTAAAACCTATGGACATGTGCAATGACAGTTCGTCAAAGAAGACCACCAACTTGACATGGTTTGGTGATACGGTGATAACAGGTTCATGGTCAGACATGATGACCTTAGTGTTCTTTCCAATCCTTATGATTCTACAAACTTACCCTGAGCTTCCTTTCCTCCTGATGATTTTTGTCCGACTCTTCACTTTATAACAGGAAACCACAGCCTCGCCCAAGGAGGAATTCACCCCAACAGATGCATCGCTGGGAGGCAGCAGGTTGGAGGCTGAGGGCCTCTTCTGATCCTCCGACTGCCACCTGAACGCTGACTTGGAGGTGGAGGGCGAGGTCTGCAAGCTGGAGGCTTTCCACTTATACTTGCTGGGAGAAACACCCACTTTGGACTGCAGTCCCAGTTTCTTCATCTTCGCTCCCAAATCTGCTTTTGGCGATATCTTTGAACCTCTCTCAGCTCCACCAGTGATCTTCTTAGCACTGTCAGAAGCTCTCGGGCTGATCCATCTCTTCACAGTACGAGAGCACTTACTAGGGTTTGCAACCCAGGTGTAATTAGTTTTCCTGAACTTTGAAGCTTTGCTGGAGACTGTCACTGCAGCGGCTCTTTGGAGACTGGAAGCTTTTGGGATTACAGAAAACTTATTCTTCACTGGAGACACTGCAGCTGCCAAAGTCAGAGCCTGAGTGGGTTTAGAGTGCATCTCTGCATTTCCAAAGAGCTTTGGCTCTCTGTGAACGTCCCCAACTTGCTCCCAGCTGCACTGCCCAGGAGCGGATGGCTCTGGTTTCCACCATGTCGAGTGCTGAGCCTGCTCACAGCTCGGCAGAGCTGACAGCAGCTGTGGCTCTGTTTTCAGAGTGACAGCACTTTCGCTGGCACTTCTGGAGCTTTCAGCCAGGTGCACCCTTCTGGGCTTGTCAAACAGGTACGATGAGCTGACAACACGGTGAGATGAGCTAAACGAAACAGAGAGAGAGGGCTTTGGCTCTTCTTCTTCATTTGTGTACAGAGGGATGGAAGATTCCTGCACATGACCATCATCCGGAGTAACGAGCTCTGTTTTAAGCCCCGAAACACCACAATATGCACTCACATCACTAAATCCTTCAGTACCTACAAGGTCAGTCCTCTGTGTCACCTGGATGCCCACAACGATGTTCCCATCCGTGGTTAAGTCCACTTGTCTCTCGGGGGATGCTGCTGATAGCACAGCTGCCTGGCTCTCCTCGCTGCTCCCAAAAGCCCTGGGCATGGTGGCACTCCCAGCATCACATGCTGGTCCCGGTGGCTGGTTCACAAGGGAGTATTTCTTCCTCCAAGAGTGAGCTCGGCGCGGCTGGAAGTCCCTGGGAGGCTGCAGCTGGGGATACCGGGCTGAGAATGCTCCCCTCCTGCTGAAGGGGGGCTGCGTGGGGTTGCTCCACATCCGTGGGGCAGAAGACAGCGGTCGTGGCACGTCCCCATGGGTGTTCCTGTGGTTGTCTATGAGGCCTGAAGAAAAGAAGACAGCATCTGTTAATTGCCAATCTCAAGGGGGAGGTTTCCAACATCACAGCTCTGCAAGAGTTTTCCTCAAGCTGCAATGAGGACAATCACTCACACTGGGGAGATTTTAGGTAACGTGCTGGAAAATGAAAAAAAGAATACACACACGAAAAAACTTTAAAACAATTATTTTCCTCAATCTTCATGAAAATCAGTAATAAAAGTGGTTTAGAACAACAGCTAAACGCAGGTCTGATGTACAAACAGACCTTCAGCACACACTCCATGACTGCTGTTGGCCACCTTTTGCTCCCTTACGCTCTTTTTTTTGTGTGACAGCACCAAAACAGATGCTTGTATTCTTGTTTTTGGAATCTAATAAAATGGAAATGCGGATTTCTTTTCCAGGTAGCATTTCAGAGAAGTCTCTGAGCAGGGCTGACAGAAGGGCTCAGCTAACACTTACGCATTTAGCACAGTGCAAGCCTGAAACATAAAGCAGCAATGAGGAAGCTCCAAGGCAGCCTCAGCTTTGTACTGAGTCACTGCGCCTTCATCCCTTTATGACATCACCATACCCCCTGGTGCTTTGGGCTCCTAATTAGCAGCTGAGCTAATCAACACACATGGATTAGGGAGGGTCTGCCCAGTGCTTACAAAACATTTTCAATAAAAGGGACTGCTAAAGGATTTTAGAGTCTTATATTTAGGTGTCATCATGCTCCAGAATGAAAAAGTTTTTCCTGCTGCCCAACGAGAGGGTTCTTGGAAAAAGTAGATCTCTGCAAAGCCTTCCTAATGCAGAAAAATTACCTTGGGGGGCTACTAATAGAGCAAGCTATTTCTAAGAATGAGCACTGATGCTCCACCAAGCAAGGAAAGGGCATACAAATATACCCACTCCTCCTCCACAAAGCTGATGAGGATTGCAGGGAATGAGGATGAGGAACACAGCCCTTTTCTGTGCCACCTGGGGATCCCAAACGTTGCTCCTGAACATGACCAGGAGCTGTTGGGACATGTCCCTCCCAGTCGGGTGACATGCACTGCATTCTGGAAACGCTCCTGAGGTCTCCATTAACCCTTTACCCTCTCCCAGCCAGGTCTCTTGGATTCTCTCCCCAAACCCAAAACCCCTGGGCACTCTCCTCTCCCCATCTCCAGCCAAAGAAACCAGGGGCACCATTTCCTTCTCCCTTCTCTGTCTCCAACCTTCTCCCTCTCTACTTCTAGGGACATCTGGCTGCCCCCATGCACTTCACGCACCCCAGGAGCCTCCTGGCTACCCTCACAGGCCTCCACAAACCCCAGGAGCCCCACATCCCCCTGAGGCCTCCTGGTTGCCACCACAGGCCACAGACACCTCGCAGGCCCTACGAAGTCCACGGGCCCCACGCACCTCAGGCGCCTCCTAGCTACTCCCGCGGGCCTGACAGACATTCTGGTTGCCCCCACAATCCCACGCATCCGAGGAACCTCTCGACTTCTCTCAGAGGCCCCACGCACCCCACAGGCCTCCTGGCTGCCCCCACACACCCCAGAGGCCTCTTGGATGCCCCCGCGGGCCCCATGCACCCCACGGACCTCACGAATCTCACGGGCCCCACGCACCCCATGGGCCTTCCGGCTACCCCCACGCCCTCCATGCACCTCCTAACCGCCCCCACGGTCTCCTAGCCTCCCCCAGGCCCAGCCTTGCCGTACCCTGCAGCAGTCGGATCTCCCTCCGCAGCCTCTCCCTCTCCTCCATCCCTGCAACGTTCCCGCAACGCCCCACGCAACGTTACGTCATCACCCCGCGACAGCCACTTTGCCCGCTCACGTGACCTCGCACCATCACGTGACGCCCGCGGGTCGTGGCGAGTGTTGCTTGGCAACGGAGGAGGCTACGGCCTAGCGTGCAGTCTGAAGCCTGAAGGAGGCCTGGTCGCCTTCTTCTCTCTCTTCCATCCCAGCCCGGCCCGGTCTAGCTCCCTCTGCTCCCTGTCCCCAGTCTGGGCTATTTCAGCTGTCCTCTGTTCCCACCCCAGCGTGGCCCAGCAGTTTCCAACCACCAGCCTCATGTAGCTACCCCTTGTGATTCTCCCCTGTCCCCATCCCCATCCCCTTTACCCCACCCTTCTCTGATCCCAAATCCCCTAGTCCCATCTAGGTCGGAGTCCATTGGAGAGTCCAGTGAAGTGTCACAAAATGACCATGGGCCTGGAGTAGCTTTACTGAGAGAGCTGGGGCTGCTCAGTCTGGGGTGGGGGGGGTGGGGGGGGGGGAGAGGCAGGAGGATTCCACTCATGGCCCATACAGAGAGGGACAAGAGGATGGAGTCAGCAGTGCCCAGTGCCAGGACAAGAGGCCCAGGTTGCAACTGGAGCCAAGGAGCTTCCTCAGCCCATTACTTAGCACAGAGCCCAGAGAAGAGCCTGAGGGACTGCTCTTGTAGATCTCCAGCCCCACCTGGGTATGGAACTTCCCTTCTCAAGCAGAAGTTGGACCGGATGGACTCAGAGGTGCTTCCAACCTTATCCATTCTGTGATTCTACAATCTACCTTTCCCTACGCCCCATCCCCACCATGGCCCCTGCTCAATATAAAGGGGTAAGTGGCTCTGCAAGCCTCATTTTGTGACAGTTTTTTTTTTTTTTCAACTTTCAAGGTACTTTATAGTATAGAACCATAGATCTTTAGAATCATTAAGGTTGGGAAAGACCTCTAGGATCATCTAGTCCAACCATCTACCAACCACCAATATATTGCCCCATTACTCCATTCCTGCCAGAATCTGGGGCAAATTCAGGAGCACCAGGTGGTTTTCTGAGGTCTACTCCTACTTTCTCACCCTAAAAGGACTTTTTTATGACCTGGGCTGGTCTTCAGGTTCCATCTTGAAAGTCATTTGGCTCCATGCTACCTGTGTAAGTCAGGAGTACCTACAAAGCACATCTATAAAATTGAGTGCAAGCAGAGAATAAAATCATTTATATGGACATTATCCTCATGGAGTTTGTTTTCTTCATAATTCCATTCTTCCCTAAGGGAATAAAACCCGTAACATTAAACAAAGCCATAACACGACAAAGTCAGAGAGCCTGTTTGCTTCCCCCAAAACCCTTTGCAAAAGGAAATATGCGTCCTCTTGTGCAATCCTGTGGGGTTGGGAAGGGGCACCAGAGGGCAGATCTGAGATGGAAACCTCTGATCAGCATCAATTTATCGCCAGGCCTCACCCAGAATTTTGCAACCACTTCACACTGGCAGGAACTGGCACTTGTGCCAAAAGCAGCCTCCTCCGCTCCCAGCTGCCTGCTCCCTCCCTGGTGCTGGCAGAGGGATTTGAGTGGCTTGCATAAATGAGCAAGAATGAGCTGCTCTGAATTAAAATTAATTCAGCACATGCACAGGGAAAGCTAATTTTTAACAGAGGGAAGCCATGTATCCACCCCTCCCACAATACCCAATGTTGGGAACAAATGAGCTGAAAGCAGTGTTTTGTCAATCTATACCAAAATACATCACTAGAAAAAGATAAGTATGCAGCAAGGTAGTGCTGGAGGATCTTGGGCACCCTTTTGTGCTTCTCAGATGCTCTTTGGAGTCTCCTTGGGTGCTCTGTAAAGGAGAGTTTGATGGGCAAGGGGTGCAGAGGAACAGGGACAGCACTTTTTTCAGGAACTGGATCTTCTATGGCAAAGAGATAAGAGCATCATGCTTTGAGGTATGGAGTAGTCCCATGTAGGATGCTGCGTCACTAAAATAAATTCTTATTCCTTTCCAGCATTCGGTAAGGAAGAATTACCCATTCATTGATGCCTGTTACAAACAGCATATCTGAAAGCTGCAGGAATTAATGGCATTTGTTCTTTGTTCATAACACTATGCTTGTATGACACTTTTTTGTAAGTCTAATTTAATTAAAAAAGCAGTAAAATGCAAGTGTGGGTTTTTGGTGCTGGGCTGGCAGGGTGTCTGCGTGAAAATGCCCCAGGGAGGGTGGCACATTTAAGAGAAATTAAATTGTCTCATTCCACCCAGAATAAACATGGTGCTAATCCCTCTAATGGCCCTAAACATCACTAGAACTGCGGATCCAGCGACAAGTGTGCAATAGGACACAATTAAGCTGCTCACACATTTGAAATCATGGTCTCATCGTGGTTTAGTCTGGAGTCTCTCAGTGGCTAAACGTGCTGAGACAAGCGAAAACACGAAACTTCATTAAGCGCTGCACCAGCAGATTGCTGGGACCTGATGACAAGGGTGAGTGGGAGGCATTGGCATTTCTGCCACCTGCTCCCAATTTCCAAAGGCATAGGGATCTCCTGGGAACCCTGGATCCCCCAGCATTGCCTGGAATCCATTAACAGAAGCATCCTCCGTAGGAAAGTAGTGCAGTTTTTCTCTGTGGGGCACCTGTGGGTCTCAGATGGAGCACTGCATCGAGCCTTGAAGGAAACACATTAATAAAAACATAAAAATGGTGAGAATCTGGAAAGAAGTGGGAAATCCATATTTCAAAGGCTTAGAAAATATGAGCTATTGAAAAAATGGAAATATTTATGTGTGCTAACATTAAAAAGGAAGACAATGAAGAAGGAGGAGGAAGAGAAGAAGGAAAAGGAGAAAAAAAGAATGGGAAAGGAGAAGGCAAATGAGAAGTAGAAGGAGGAGGAGGAGAAGGGGAATGGAAAAAGGAGAAGGGAAATAATATTAGAAATAGTCACTAATCAGGTGTGCTTGATGTCCTCTTCCCCTTCACTTTCTCCTTTCTCTTCCCCTTCCCTTTTTCCATTCTCTTCCCCTTTTCTTTCTTCCATTCTCCTTCTCCCCTTTCTCCTCCTCTTTTTCTTCTTCCTCCTTCTCCTCTTTCTCATTCTGGTTTAGTTTTCTGCTTGACATGGCCTCTAATAAGATTCACCATGGGAGAAGAGCAGCATGGGAATCTCCTTTTGAGGCAGTAGCATGGACCTGTCTTGCTTGAACCTAAGCACAAAACCATGAGAACGTCTCAAGGTGGCCAATCACAAGCTGCAAGACCCTGAATTAGAAAGAAGACTTCAATCCACACTCCAGCTGCCAAGAGATCTCTGCCTCCCATTTTGACCAGTCTAGTCCCAGAGACCTGTTTCTCCAAAATGAGTTGCTTGGGTGGCAGGTGAGAACTGTGCAGGTACTTAAGAGGAAGATGGAGCATCTTATACCATCATAGAAACGTTACGGTTGGAAAAGACCTCTAAGATCATCTAGTCCAACCATCTACCTACCACCAATATTGCCCACTAAACCACGCTCCTCAGTGCCGTATCTCCACATTTCTTGAACACTTCCAGGGACGGTGGCTCCACTACTTCCCTGGACAGACTGTTCCAGTGCACTCTTTCTTAATTTGCCAGGGAAGGAGACCAGGAGCCAACACAAATCTTCAGGAGGAGGAGTGCCACAGGCCAAATACCGGCAGAAGAGATCATTTTAGCTGCAGCAGCAGTTTGTTGGCTAGACTCGAGCAATGTGAAGGCAAAAAAAAAAGAAGCAAAGGGAAAATTCCACCAAGGAGAGGACTGTAGGATTCTCCAAGCATAGCTCCCATTAGAGACAATTCCAGTAGCACCATTGTACAAGACAGTAGTGAGAACTAACTTGTGTCCGAGGAAGAAGGCAAGCATCAGGGGAAAAGGAAGAGCAATTCAAGCAAGATGGTGGCAGGTTTTTAAATCCAAGCTCAAAACCAAAGAGGCACTGCTAATCCTCCTAAAAGCCCAAAGGGCTGAGCTCAGGATCCCAGGGGTTGCATCCTGCATCCTTCAGCCCCCAGCCCTGCTCTGCAGGAGCTGAGCAGCTATTTATCACTGAAGAAAGTTGCTTCTTTTCCAAAAAAGTTTTTGCTATTTTAACTTTTTCAAAAAAGAAATCTCCTTCCCAAGGGCAAGCAAACTCTCGAATCCTATTTTTGCTGATAATAGCATGACTAGGAGCTCTAGGGAAGGAGATGTCTCCTGGGTTAGATGGAAACCAGAGAGGAAAATGTCAGTAACAGGAAAAGAAACTGCTGCACAATCCTAAAGGAAAAGCCACCTTCATTTATCAAGTGGGCAACTGTTTTCTGCTACGATGTCTATTTTTCTGCCCTTTTTCTTGCCTGCAGTCTTGCTTCTGGCACATGCACACAGACCTAAATACATGAATTTGGGGAAGGGGAGAAATGAGAGCAATAATGAGTGCTGCCATTCCCAGCTCTTTGCCAACAGATTTAAAGTTTTCTCTCCTCCACTTTCACCTGCTGAAAAAGGAATGGATTGAGCAGGGACTGAATGGCCCCATCCCAGCTTCTGGCTATGGCCACACAAGGCCATACAATGTCCCCTTGTCCCCACTGTCCCCGTTGCAGACACCTTGGATTGTCCCACCTTTACTGTCTGCTCCACATTTCTTGGTCCCAGGCCAGTGCCATTGCAACACCACCTGCAAAGACTCACTGCAACATTTCCACTGCACAACCTGCAGCTCAACAGCTCACGGCTAAAAACATTTGCAAATCCTTTCAGTGCAATGAGGCTCTGGAATTTCACAACATGGCCAAAGAGAGGAGCAGCAAACCATACCCAATAAACAGAAATCTGTGACTTATTGACTGAGCAGTGCCATTCAGTGGGTCTTACAAAGGGAAAGTGGCATCAGCTATTTTTTGTTTTGTTTTGTTTCAGAGAGGAAGAGATGCCCAGAAAGAATTTGGTCACATTTTTAAATGGTTTTGTGTTTGTTCTTGTGCTGGCTGCCCTCCCTACTTGGGAGCTTGGGAATTCTGTGGGCAGTTCTGCCTCCAGGAAAAGATGTCTGTGAGCAGGGATGAATCTTTTGGGGGTTTTTAAGAAGGAAGCACAGATTTTGGGTGCTCAGCTTCACCAGTTTGGGGGCACCCCCTGAGTCCTGGTACCCACACACTGGTGGATGGGGAGGTTTGGTCCTCCTGCCTCCTCCAGCCCCCATAGGGTGCTTTGCTTTGGTAACAGCTTGGTTACATCCTTGCTCCGGAGGAGCTAAAATTATAACAGTGACTCGATCGCAGACCGAAAACAGAGCATTCCTTCTCTGCCTGCGTGCTTTGGATGGACATCAGAAGCCAAACTCATGCTGCAAAATCCCCTGTGTAAAAGCAGTCTTCTATTCTGATCCTCTGTTCACTGTGGTTGGGATGTTCAGTTCCCAGACCTGTGCTCAGGGGGCTCCAAGATGGGATTTGCCTGGAAATGGAAAACATAAACACAAGAAGCCAACATCTCTGCAGCTCACTGCTTTAAACAAAAGCTCATTCTGCTCCAGAGAAGGGCTGAAAACAGAAGTTGATTCATGGATAAAGAAAGAAAAAATAAATAAAAAAAAACACATCAGGATCACATCTTTACCCTAATTCCCTAATTCCTCAAGAAGGAATGTAGGCAGCCAAGCACAAATGTGGAGATCTCTACCTGCACCTTCAAAAGCTGGGAAGAAATTCATGGCTCCCATAAACAGGGAGTGAAGCTGCAAACCATGAGTATCCTGGAAATCACTGGGATGGAAATGAGGTTTCACGTTGTTCAGACACACACGTGAATCGCTCCAAATTGGTTCTGTATTTAATGGCTTTAATGGGGATTGAAATAGCCTCCGTAGGTTCTGTGTTCACAGCAGCTCCTGTGTCCCATCTCCCACCAGGGCTGGTGGCTGATCATGCTGTGCTGAGCATCTATCACCAGGATCCTGAGGTTCCTGAGCCTCCACCTTTGGCACTCTTGGGTACCTGAGCCTCCATCACTGGGACCTTGAGGCTCCTGAGCCTCAACCACAGGATCGTTGAGTTCCCGAGTCTTCTTCACTGGGTCGCTTGAGTACTTGAGCATCCATCACCGTGACCCTGAAATACCTGAGCCTCCAGCATTGGGATCTTTCAGAGCCTGAGTCTCCATAACCATCGTCCTGAGGTTCCCAAGCCTCTATCACCAGGACCCAGAGATGCCTGAGTTTCCATCAGCAGATCCCTGAGGTTCCTGAACCTCAGCCATAGGATCCCTGGATGCCTGAGCCTCAGTCACTGAGACCCTGAAGCTTCTGAACCTCCATCACTAGGACTTTCTGGTGCCTGAGCCTCCATCATCATGATCCTGAGGTGTCTGAGACTCTATCACCAGGACACTGAGGTTCCTGAGCCTCCATTACTTGGTCCTTTCAGTGCCTGAGCCTTCATCATCAGGACACTGAGGTTTCTGAGCCTCAATTTCCAGGACCTTGAGATGGCCAAGTCTCCATTACTGTAACCATTACAAGTAACCATTAATGGTTACTTATGTACCTGAGTATCCATCACCAGGACCCTGAGGTTCCTTAGCCTCCATCAACAGGAACCTAAGGTGCCTGAGCCCAACACCAGTCCCTCTGGGTGCTCCAGCATAGAGCCTCAATGCTGCGCTGTCCCATTCTGTTGAAAATCCCACAGCAGCCCCACAGATCCAAAGCATGGTGCTGGGGAAAAACCCACCCTGCACCCCTGCATCCCCAAATCCCTGCAGTGACCCTCTGCTCCCTCCTTAGCCCCATGGCTCCTTAGCCCCATAGCTTGCCCTGCTGTCAGCTGGGTTCAGTCCAGGCTCAGCAGTGCAGATAGCCAGGAGCTAAACCCAAAACAGCCATTTTCTATTTCTTCATTCCTTTTTTCCACCACTTTTCCACCCCAATTTCCCCCCATTTTGCCATTTCACTGCACACAGGGCAGGAATTTCTGCAAGAAAGTGCAAAAGGAATCACCAGCATGAATGTGCCGAAAAATGGACCTCCCACCCTCAGCAGCCCCCAAACCCATTGCAATGCCTCCTTGGGGTGAAGCCAGCAGCCTCCCAACCCCATCACCCCGTCCCCCTGCTGCCCCATCCCTGGAGTACCCCCCCTCCATTTGTAGGGCCTGGAGACACTCCCAGAGCCCATCCCCATTTTGGCTTCCTCTAGATGTCACCCTCCGCCGCCTCTTCCGTCGCTGCGATTTTCCCTTCTCCAAGATCCTGCTTTTTTTTTTTTTTTTTTTTTTTTTAAATTCCTTTCTGATCTCTTTCCGGCCATGTGTGATTGCAGTTTCCTCTGGGCGTCCATTTCATCAGCTCGAAATTAAGGAGCGGAGAGAGGGGGCAGCAGGCGGCCGCCTCCTTAAAAACCCCAAATCCCCCGCCACCCTCATCCCACCTCACCGGCCCCGCACCCCAGGTTGGGCACCTCATACCCTGCAGCCCCATTCTGCTTTGCACGGAGGCCGGGGATCGGTTTGCTCCGCTCGGCTGCTTTTGGGGTGACTTTGCTTTTTTGGGGGTGACTTTGCTTTTTTGGGTTTTTTTGCACCCAAGGTATCCCCAACCTTAAGGGCTCGTGGTGACCGGATGGTTTTTATCCCTCCAGCTCTGAAGCCGTCACCCATCTCCCCCTCCGACACCGCTGGATGCAAACGCCGGAGTCAGATTCTCCCACTGCTCGGAGAAAATCCCTGCAGAGGATTTGAGTTTTTTGCTCCCCCTTGGGTTCATCCCTTCATGCATGAGACAACCTCGGCTCTGCGGCTCCGGCGGGCGATGGCCACGCAGTGAAGATGTCCGTGTCCAGGCTCAACAGCGTCAATGGCTTTTTGGAGGACGGCAGGATGGAGGCAGGGGACATTGGAAGGATCCTCCGCTGCCTGGAGATGGGCACCGTCCTCACTTTGTTCTATCAGAAGAAGTCACAGAGGCCAGAGCGAAGGACATTCCAGGTGAAGCTGGAGACCCGACAAATTATCTGGAGTCGGACACCTGAGAAGGTGGAGGGGGACAGTGAGTACTGGAGACAGGGACTGGGGACACATTGGTGGGGTGTCTGGCTGTGGTGGGATGTTGTAATGTAGTGGGATATCTTACCACGTTGGGATGTCTGGCAATGGTGGGATGTTCTACTATGGTGGGATGTCCTACAACATTGGGGCGATCTCCTGCAGGGGGATTCCTGGCCATGGTGGGATATTCTACCATATTGGGATGCCTGGAAATGGTGGGATGTTCTGCCAAAGTGGGATGTCCTACCACAGTGGTATGCCTGACAATGGTGGGGTGACCTACCACACTGGGGTGATCTCCTGGAGTGGGATGCCTGGCAATGGTGGGATGTTCTTCCAAGGTGGGATGTCCTACCACATTGGGATGCCCAGCTATGGTGGGATGCCTGGCCATGATGTGATGTTCTACCACACTGGGATACCTGACAATGGTGGGATGTTCTACCATGGCAAGATGTCCTGCCACGTTGCGATCTTTGACCACACAGGGGTGATCTCCTGCAGTGGGATGCCTGGCAATGGTGGGATGCCTCCAAGCACAGGGAGGCATAGGGGACAGGGGACTGGCCAGTGTCCCCAGTGGGCTGGTTCCCCTACGGCCTTTGCAGGGAAAACTTGTTCTCTGCTTGAGGAAATAACGCATTTCCTGCTCCTTGTTTTTTATTTGGGAGATTGCACAGGGCCAGGTCAGGATCTCAGCACTACTTTCCCATCGACCCTGATCTCCTGCCTCAGTTGCCCCAGTCCTGAATCATCTTTACCAACCTGGTCCATCCCCATTCCATGCTCACATGTGTCCTCCTGCTCACTGGGATTTTAGGGAAGCTCCAGGACCTCACTCCCAGCTTAATGCCCAACTTCATGCCTGCCTGAACCATTCCAAATCCTCTTCTCAGCTTGAGAAGGGATTAGCAAGATACCCGACAGTGCTGATATCTCTATTACAGGGCAGTATGGGGATCCCAGCTCTGCTGGAGATGCCCCCTGCCCTTCAGGCTAATTACACGCTTCATTAAGCTGCTACTTGGACATGTGTCCATGCAGATGGAGTCCTCCAGAATGCTACAGCCTCAAGGTTAGGAGCTACAATGTCATCCTGCATTGCCTCCAAAATTTACCCCTTCCCATGTGCTTTCCAGCCCCTGCCAACCCAAAAATACTTTGGAGGGGTGGTTTGCAGTATGGTCTGCTATGATGATGGCTAATTGACACTCATGCCTCCATCTGAACAATTAGAAATAAGATGGGGTTAACGCTTCTGGCTCAGGCAGAATCTTTTATTTCAGCCTTTAGATCAGCTTCACAATAGCATGGGGTGATCCCATGCAGGAGGCCTGGACTGCTCCATGTCCCACCCAAAGGAAGGACCAAGGGGCCACCTGGGCCAGCAGCATTTCCCAGCTTTGCATTTCCCTCCTGGAGCCTTTCCTTGCTTTTCTCTTAACGCACTCAGGAAACTCCCAGCCTCTAAAATCTACCAGGCAGACCCTCCGTCCCCTCCCAACCACACTGCCCCTATTTTTAAATCCTTCTTTGTATCAGTGCTGCTTGCTTTGCATGAGAAGAGAAAAGGGATTTTCACAGTTGGATCTGGCTCCCAGCATGTTTTAATCACCAAGACCCCGGAGACAATGCAGGGAGGAGTTTGGAGACATACTTCTGCCATGATCGCTGCAAATCCGCTGCAGATGTGGTTTCCAGGAAGCCGCCAGCACGTTGCATTGTGCTGCACGCTCCCTCTCCTGGGTCCGAGCCTGGATCCTGGCTGTGTTGGCAACCATCAGCAAAGCCACAATAGCCACCAGCACCTCTCCCTTCTGCAGTGCCCTGCAGTGGGTAGGGTTGGGGAAGTGCCTCCAGTTTCCATCCTACAAAGCAGCCCCAAATATCTACCCATTTGCACTCAGAGTCTACAAACCATGGACAGCAGCCAGCTTCCCTTCCCCAAAATCATACATATGGGTGCAGACACCAGTTGAGCTCTGCTTTGCAGCCTAGTGCCCGCATCCCGCCCCAGTCCGCCCAAGTTGGCTCTCATCCATCCAAAGGAAGGCTGCATAAAGCCACCAGTGTTTTCCAGAGCCTTTCCGCCAAGAAAAAACATTTCCCACCTCTATTTCACTGAATCAAACCCATTTCCCCCATCCCTTATCCCTTATCCATGCATTCCACTTTTTCTTTGCTCTAGTACCCTGCACCCATCCCCACCGCCATGTAGGAAACGCTGCAGGGGCCGGGCCGGAAATTCTCTGGGAAATGACCCATTTCCTGCAGGACAATGACCCTGTGCGGTGTCCGGCCACCCTTGGCCATACAAAGCCCTTTTCCAGTGCTGAAGGCTCTGTTTTGTAGCACAGCCATTAATACCCTGATATTATTACTCTACTCCAGCTGCCCTCTCTACAAAACCAGGGGATGGAAATCTCCACTGGTGATGTAGTAGTGAGGAAGACCGCGGTCCGGAAACCCAACCCTCCCACCACCGGTTGGGCTTTATATAGCGAGATAATGAGAGAGCAGCACAGCAGGAAATAAACGCCCTGCGGTCTGGGCTGCAAATTGCCACCTTTGGACAGACGTATTCTATTAAAAGATGAGCTCAGCCTGTCCCAAGTTTTTCTCGGAGAGTAGAAGGTGGTTGTAGGGATTGCAGGGCTGAGTCCCAAGGACATGTGGCACCGAGAGAGATGGGAAATTTTAGGCAGCATCATGAGGACATATCATCCTGGGGACACAATTCCTGGAGGACACGTGGAACTCATAACACCATCATGTACCAATGATGGCTACCAGGATGACCCATTTTGGGGACATGACTCCCTGAAGGACACGCAATATGCGTGGTGCCATCACACCAACCAATGTGTCACTGCAGGGCTGTGGGAATATGTCTCCCTTGGGAGACACGTGGCCATAGTACCAATCCCAGCCCCATGGAATGCCCCATCCTGGGGACATGTGGTGCCCATAGTGCTGTCAGACACCCGTAGGGACACCCTACCTTGAGGACACTGTGCCTGGAGGACACATGGCACTAATAATCCCATCATGTACTGATGGGTAGTGCCATCAGGATGCCTCATATTGGGGACACAAATCTATGAAGGACATGCCATCCCACCAGCAGTGACATGTTGCCTTTGAGGGACACATGGCCAAAATAACTATCACAGCCCAGTGGAATGTCCCATCTTGGGGTGTCCACACCATCCCACCTCCTGCACCTTCTCCAAGCCCTACACGTGGCTCTGTGGTATCAGGGTGACAAGGGACAGTCCTATGTCCCTCTGTCCCTGCAGTTGACATTCGGGAGATCAAGGAGATCCGCCTGGGAAAGAACTCACGGGACTTTGAGCGCTATCCTGAGGATGCTCGCAAGCTCGACTTCACCATGTGCTTCATCATCCTCTACGGGATGGACTTCAGGCTGCGGACGCTCAGCGTGGCTGGTGTGTGGGCTCCCACCTTGCCCCTTCCATCCATCCTCAGCATCCCATCTCCCCCATCCTTCACCAACCTCCTCTTCCTCCTCTAGCTTTCTGTGAGGAAGACATCAACTTGTGGATCACAGGTCTCAACTGGTTGGTGGCAGACACCCAGAAAGCCCAGACCCCGCTGCAGATTGAGAGGTGAGGAGGGATGGTCAATCCCATTTCATGGTCCCCATTTGTGGTGTGAAAGGATGAACTGTGAGCTTGGTCCCCATGGCTGAGCACTGTTTGTCTGTTCATCCCTTCTTCCCAGGTGGCTGCGGAAACAGTTTGATGGGATGGACCGGTCGCGGGAAGGCAGGTGAGAACTAGCATAGCCCTACAGGGGAAAGGATTCAGTGGTCTGAGCGTGCAACAGCCAAAAACCACCCACCTCTCTCCTGGGGTGTTTTCCAGAGGGCAAATAGCTGAAATCCTTTGCCTAACCCTTCAAATCAACCAGCTTTGGTGGCCATGAACTGGGTCATACCAACCCCAGATCCGGAGGCTGGGAGCAAGGGTGTGGGACAAGGCAGTAACTGTTTATTTGGGGTGCTCCGAGGTACCTAAAACCAGCAACTGGAGCACAGTCCCTGTAGGACTGTGGGAACTCAAATATCCTCATGCCCACTGCAACACTGGGAGAGGATGGGCCATTAGTGCAACCATAGGCAACTCATATTCTTCAATCAGTAAAAAAAAAAAAAAAAAGGGAATTTGGATTTAAATGCAGTTGGCATGAGGGTTGGATGGCAATGGGGATGGGAAGAGGATGGGAGTGGGATAAGGATCGGGATGGGGATGGAAATGGAGATGGGGAAGAGGATGGGGGTGAGATGAAGATGAGGATAGGGATGGGATAAGAATGAGGGTGAGGATGAGGATGAGGATGAGGATGAGGATGGGATGAGGATGGGGATAATTATGGTCTTTGGGTGGGACAGGTGTCCAGATACACCCCTTCTCCCTGACCCCCTGCTCAGGGCTCCTATACTCACACCAGAGCCCTCTAAATCATAAAGAAAAAGGGCAAAAATGCCTCCAGAGCAAATTGGATGGTGCTGTGGGAATCTGCAGCCTGGGAGGGTGGGAGCCTCAAAGAGGAATCTGGGCTGATACTGATTTGGGGCCAACTCAGCGATGCATCCAGGGGATCCATGCCATGTGGGATCTAGTTGGCGCCCTGACAACATCTCTCTGTCTCGCAGCATTACAGTGAAGGACCTGAAGGCCATGCTGCCCCAGGTGAACTACCGCGTACCCAACATGAGGTTCCTGCGGGACAAGCTTGTGGTAAGTCCTTGGCTGTGTGGGGAATGGGGCTTCAAGCCCCTGTCCAATGTCTCTACACCAGTCCCACTTTCACATCACCCATCCCACAGGAGGTGGAAGCCAGGAATGAGATGACCTTCTCCCACTTTATCCAGTTCTACAAAAACCTGATGTTTGACGCGCAGAAGTCGGTAAGAGTCATGACCCATCCACTCCAGCTCACTGCAGCATGTCCCCAGGCAGCTCAGCCCATCCCCCCTTTGCCTTGCAGGTCATTGAGCAGCTGGAGCTCTCCTTCCCTCTGCGGTGAGTTCCAGGAGCCCCACAGACTTCCATCCAGCAGGGATTTGAGAAGGGATGGAGTGGGGTTGCAAATGGGGATGGGAGCAGGGATACAAATGGAGATGGGAGTGGAAACCTGAGCAGGAATGCGAGTGGAGATGCAAATTGGGATGGAAGCAGAAATGAGAGCAGGGATGCAAGTGGTCATGCAAATAGGCGTGTGAACAAATGAGAGCAGGGATGCAAGTAGGGATGCAAATTGGAATGGCAGCAGGGATGGGAGTGAGTGGAAATTTGAGTGGAGTTGTGAGTGGGGATGTAAATCGGGATGAGAGCAGGGATGCAAATGGGGATGGGAGTGGAAATGTGAGAGGAATGTGAGTAGGGTTATAAATGGGGACAAGAACAGAAATGAGAGCATGGATGCAAGTGGTCATGCAAATAGGGATGAGAATAAATGAGAGCAAGGATGCAAGTAGGGATGCAAACTGGGATGAAAGCAGGGATGGTAGTGGGAATGTGAGTGGAAATGTGAGTAGCGAAACAAGTGGGGTTACAAATGAGATTGGGAACAAATATGAGCAGGAATGCAAGTGGGGATGCAAATTAGGATGGGAATAGAAATAAGAGCAGGGATGCAAGTGGAGATACAAGCAAGAATGTGAGTGGAGATGTGTGCCAGGGATGCAACAGCAGGATGTGGATATGAGTGACGATGCAAGCAGGGATGTGAGTGGGGATGTGGGTGGGGATGTGAGCAGGAATGGGGACCAGAGATGCAGTGATGTAGTGCAGTGCCCACTTCCCCATATCCTCGGGCAACACCTCCTGCTGCTGTGCTCCAGGAACGTGGACCGCCCTGAGCTGTGCCAGGTGTCCCTCTACGACTTCCAGAAGTTCCTTCTGCATGACCAGAAGGTTGGTTGTCCTTTGAGACCCCTCTCGGTCCCAGTTCTGGTGAATCCCATGGGATACCCCTTCCCAGCTGATGCACCCCATAAAAGCAGCTGTGTTTGCACCCTAGGAGCCATGGGCCAGCGATGTGGGCATGGTGCGGGACTACATGTGTTCCTACCTCAAGGATGGCTCCATTGATGCAGCAGAACCCTCCTTCCAGCTGGATGAGGTGAGCGAACCCATAGAGCATTGACCCCTCACATCGATCTCTTCATCCCATTGAATTCTGACTTCTCTGCTTCCTTCTCCCCCAGTTCCTCACATACCTCTTCTCCAAGGAGAACATGGTGATGGACGCCAAGTATGAGCGCGTAGTGCCTGAGGAGATGAACCACCCCTTGTCCCAGTACTGGATCTCCTCTTCCCACAACACGTAAGGACAGGATGGGCTCACCTCAGTGATCCCACATGCATTCCTTCCTAATCATCCCCTCTTGTTCCTCTGCAGGTACCTGACAGGAGACCAGTTCTCCAGCGAGTCCTCCCTGGAGGCATATGCCCGCTGCCTGCGCATGGGCTGCCGCTGCATTGAGTGTGAGTCCACCCCATACTCCATGGCACACTGCAGTAATGCTGAGCTTCCCCAGCACCTCACATTGCCCCAGATGGACCATCCCCTGCACCCATCCCATGGCAAAGGGGAGAGGGGGTTAAAATCATAGTATCATTAAGATTGGAAAAGATCACCAAGATCATCAAGTCCAATCATCAATCCATCATACCATGCCCACTCATAGAATCATAAAGGTTGGAAAAAAGCTCTAAGATCTTCCAGTCCAACCCCAACCTATCCCCATTATGCCTGCTAAACCATGTCTCTCAGTGCCACATCTCCACATTTCTTGAACACCTCCAGGAATGGTGACTCTATCACCTCCCTGGGCAGCCTGTTCCAATGGTTGACCACTCTTTTGGAAAAGAAGTTTTTCCTAATATCCAACATCATTCTGGTGCACAGTTGATGAGCAGCATGTGTTAACCGAGTTGTTTCTCTGTTTAGTGGACTGCTGGGATGGCCCAGATGATCTCCCCATCATCTATCATGGTCACACGCTCACCTCCAAAATCAAATTCCTGGACGTGCTGCATACCATCAAGGAGCACGCATTTGTCACATCTGAGTAAGCCCTGCCCCACCAAAGCACCACCCCAATTCTGGGCTGGGCAGGCAACTGCTGCTCAGATTCCCCTTTTATTCATCTTCATCCCAAGCCACTTTTCCCACCTGCTTGCTTCAGGTTCCCCATCATCCTCTCCATTGAAGACCACTGCAGCATCGTCCAGCAGAGGAACATGGCTTCCCATTTCAAGAAGGTCTTTGGGGATATGCTGCTCACCAAGCCAGTTGACATCAATGCTGATGAGCTTCCCTCGCCCACCCAACTCAAGAAGAAGATCCTTATCAAGGTGTGGGGGCAGGCACTAACCCAAAGCTCTTTGCAGAAGGGACAAGGACTGCACTGGGCTGGGAGGGAAGATGATTCCCCCAAATCTTGGGACTCAGAAGCAATTATCTCTCCACGCACAAGCAGTAGGATGTCAAGGTTCTGTGCAAGGAGAGATGTGTGGGAAATGGGTGGTGGTGGTGATGGTGGACCTGTGGATTAGGGCTGGGAGCTCGGTATGATGGGGTCACGATGCTTGCTGCTGAGTTCCTGTTCCCGGGCTGTCTCCAGCACAAGAAGCTGGTTGAAGGGAACCTATATGAGGAGGTCTCCACTGCCAGTTACTCAGAGAATGACATCAGCAACTCCATCAAGAACGGCATCCTCTACCTCGAAGACCCCATTGACCATGTAAGGATCTCCATACAGTGATGGCTGTGGGCAGAGCAGGATGTGTCAGATGGGGCTGCCCTGGGAGGGGAGAGCACCGGGGTTTGGGATGGGCATGGGGAACCGTTTCAATGCCATGGGGCATGCAGGGAAGAAACAGAGGTCTCAAAGCCCCATCCCTCCATGCCACCATCCTTCCTGCCTTGGTGATGCTATTCCTCCCTCCCAGACCTGGAGCCCGCATTATTTCGTCTTGACAAGCAACAAGATCTACTACTCAGAGGAGACTTCACGCTACCAGTTCAATGAAGATGAAGAAGAGGTGGAGCAGAAGGAGGTGTGTGTGGGAAAGGATGCAGCCATGGGGTGGGGGCATTTGAGGACACTGGGAGTCAGCATGAGGAAAGGGCAAAGATCAACAGCAACTGCTCATGGGGACACTAACCCTGAGGTGTATCTTGTCTCTCACAGGAATTCAACAACAACGAGTTGCACTTCACGGAGAAGTGGTTCCATGGGAAGCTGGGAGGTGGTCGTGATGGGCGGCAGATTGCCGAGAAGCTGCTGCATGAATACTGCACTGAGACGGGAGGCAAGGATGGCACCTTCCTGGTGCGCGAAAGCGAGACCTTCGTGGGTGACTACACCCTGTCCTTCTGGTAGGAGCCCCAGTTCAACCTCCATTGGGGTGGATGGAAGAATCACATCTTCCCCAGGCTGGTCTGGATATCATATCAGGCATCTGGTGGCTGCCTCCAGTAGACCCGCAGTTTGGAGGCAGAAATGATATTTTGAGGGAAAACACCTTCTTTCTGAGCATTGTGGTGTCCTGACCCAGACCGTCCCCAAGCATGGCCTGGCATGGTCATAGATCTGGACTGACTCACTCCCACCTTGTTCCCTCATGGCAGGAGATCAAACCGCGTGCAGCACTGCCGGATCCACTCACGGCAGGAGGCTGGTTCCACCAAGTTCTACCTGACAGACAACCTGGTCTTTGACAGCCTCTACAGTCTCATCTGCCACTACCGGGAGGTGCCACTCCGCTGCAATGAGTTTGAGATGCGCCTCACTGACCCCGTGCCCCAGCCTAATGCCCACGAGAGCAAAGAGTGAGGGTGAAACCCAGCCCACTGCTACCTTGGGTCCACCACTCTCTTCCTTCACTTGTTCCACTCTTGTGTGCATCATCCTCTTCCATCACTTGTCCCTCCCCTGAGTTCACCATCCTCTTCCATCACTTGTCCCACTCTTGTGTCCACAACCCTCTTCCATTGCTTGTCTCACTTTTGGGTCCACCATCCTCTTCCATCACTTGTCTCACCCTTGGGTCTACCTTCTTCATCCCTTCCCATGTTGACTCCAGAGCAGCTGGTGTCAGATCTGGGGTTTGCCAGCCCACTGCCTCCTTGCTGTGCCTATCCAGGTGGTATCACGCCAGCCTAACACGCCTGCAGGCTGAGCACATGCTGATGCGGGTCCCTCGGGATGGAGCCTTCCTTGTGCGAAAACGGAGCGAACCCAATTCCTATGCCATTTCATTCCGGTGAGTGTGGCCACCCCAGCACTCCCAGACTGTCCAGGCTTGGCCCTATGGCTCCACTCCAAGAGCTGGGGACAACTCTGGCTGCTCTCTTGGCCTCAGGGCAGAGGGGAAGATCAAGCACTGCCGCATTCAGCAGGAGGGACGACTCTTCATGCTGGGCAGCTCAGCCGAGTTTGAGAGCCTGGTGGACCTTGTCAGCTACTATGAGAAGCATCCGCTGTACCGTAAGATGAAGCTGCGCTACCCCATCAATGAGGAGACCCTGGAGAAGATGGGCACCACTGTGAGTACTCCCAGTGGCAGGGACAGTTGAAGACAGTGGGGATAAAGTAGTTCTGTGCCATGGGCAATCCAACTCCATCCCAATCTTTGTTGTGGTTGGAAGAACTTCCCCAGTCTCCTGGACAGCAAAGGAGATTTGCCCGAAGTCCAACTCAAACCACTACCATTGGCCATGATTATAGCATCTTCACTAGCCACAAGTACCCTCCAATGAGCTGTAAAGGGATGCTGGGTCCCCATCATACTCCTCTGGCCCACATGTGATGGCCCAGTTTCCCCTGCGATTCTTCATAATCCATGCCCATGGCCAGATGACCTCTTTTGATGTCTGTCCTTGCAGGAGTTGGACTATGGGGCTCTGTATGAGGTGCGGACACCCCATTTCTATGTGGAGGCCAACAAGATGCCAATGGCCAGGGTAAGAGGCTGAGCTGGTGTCCCCAAAAGGTGCAGGGTGGTGGGACATAGTGATTCTCCTGCTGAGGCTCCTGGATGGTTCCCACCATGGACCAGAGAAGCTGTTTCTCTGACACTTAAGCAATGCTGGAACTGGTGGGAAACTTTCCACATCCCCATCACCTGGGGACAGTCTGAGCTCCAGCAACAGCATCACCATGGTAGATATGAGACAGGTCTGGAGCAAAGATCCAGCAAAAGTTTGCCACAACAGCAGGAAACTTTTCCTCTGGGGAGAACCCCAAAAGAACAAGTTTAGGGTCATTTCACAGCTGACAGTCTCCATCCTTGGATGTTTTTAGATCGAGGCTGGTCTCAGAGCTGACCCTGGAGGAGCTTTGAGGTCCTTTCTCTGTGACCCTACAATCCCATGGTCCAGTGTGGCTGTGCTTTAAAAGTGCTTTGGAAGCAAAGCAGCTCTCAGCCTAAGATCTAACTCAAAGGGTTTTTTTTTTTTTTTCAGGGAATGTAGTAATATCAAGGGAGAATGATAGAATCATTTATCTCTGACATCATCAAGTCCAACCCCAACTCATCACCATCATGCCCACTACCCCATTAAAACATGCCCCTAAGCATCACATCTCCACATGTAATGAACACATTCAGGGACATATAGTGGTTGGGAGCTTACTTCCACAACGGAGAACCCAGAAGGGGAATATGCTCGTTGTATGGGACCACACACACCTACAGCCCTCTTGTCCCCTCTAACATGTCTCACTTTCAGAGTGGACTTTTAGAGGTCATGGTTTAGGGGGTGAGGCATTCTGGACATTAGCTGGGCATCCCAGCTTGGTGGTGACAAGTGTATCCCTCTCCCTGGTGGTTCAGTGCACGGTGAAGGCTCTTTATGACTACAAAGCACAGCGGGAGGATGAGCTGTCATTCTGCAAGCAAGCCATCATCCACAACGTTGACAAGCAGGATGGTGGCTGGTAAGAGTGGTCTGGTGCCCTGGGCAGCATTGCCACAGGCAGGGATCTTCCCGTGGTCTGTTTTAACGACCTCCTTTTCTGCCCCCTCCCTTCCTTCTCCAATTGCTCCCTGACATTGCATGTAGCATTAACACCCCGTATACCCCTCCAATTGGTCCTGTTGCCTTGATCCTCTCACCCCTTGCAGGTGGCGGGGGGACTATGGGGGCAAGAAACAGCTGTGGTTCCCAGCCAACTATGTGGAGGAAATCGTCAGCACCCAGGCGCAGGAGCAGGACGAGGCTGTGAGTACCCTGTCTCTATGTCATCTCCTTTTTCCCATTCACTGAGACCACCTGAGATGCTCCCAGCACCAGTCCAACCCAAACCCTTATCTGGAGGCTCTGGCATGCTCCGTGGAATGGAGTTTGGCAGAAGTGTGTTTTTTTTTTCTTGGCTTTTGCTTGGAATCAGCTGATTTGGAGGGTTGGATGGAGGGTTGGATGAAGGTTGGGCTGCCCTTCACCAATCCCTCCTCTTTCCTCTCTTGCAGTCATCAGAAAACAGCCCCCTGGGAAACTTCCTGAAGGGCTTCATCGATGTGCCATCGTGCCACGTAGGTGAGTGTCCCTACCACGTCCCCAGTGGGAATGGTGCATACCCCAAGTTAGAGCTCAGCACCATGAGCTGAGGCTCTCAAAACTCATCATACACATGGGGTGAACCCCTCATTGATAGATGCTGGTAACATCTCTGTCCAGATGGGGAGAAGGAAGGGCCTCATAATTGGCATGATGTGCTGGGGGCAGTCTGGGACTGAATTAATAGACTCAAAGAATCATTAAGGTTGGAAAGACCAATAAGATCATCCAGTTCAACCATCAGCCCATCCCTGTGACCTCTCTAGACCATGTCACTCAGTGCAACAGAATGTGGGGGCATTTGGCTGATGTTGAAAGAATTTAGAGGGATTTAGTGGTCTGGATGGTTTGGGATTATTTACCCCAGCTCAAAATAAAATGCATTTCAGATTGAAAAGACAGAACTATTAATTGTGGTTAATTGTGGTTGCTGCTTTCAATTCCAGTGTTTTTGGGGGGATTGGCCACAGTTTAACAGGCATTTGGGTTCAACTCTCCCACAGTGTTTCTTGACAATTTGCAATATTTGGGACTACTCTCAAAGGAGGAGGAGGCTGGCGGGTGCTGGGGAGGGCAGGTAGGGGCCCAGGAGCAGGACCGCTGAGGTTTCGTTTGCTCCACAGAGCCATCCATTGGGAATGTCTTCGAGTAAAGCCCCCTCTGATGTCCTTATAGTTATCTCCAAAGACGGGAGGAGCTCCAAACCATTTGTCTTCACCATCCATTCTCAGCAGATGTCCCACGCAGCCCAGTCACTGGATGTGGCCGCTGACACGCAGGAGGAGCTCAGCGAGTGGGTGGCCAAGATCCGGGAGGCCACACAGAACGCCGATGCCAGGGTGAGGGGCACTGGGGTACAGCAGGTGGTGGTGGACATCCTCATCCCCAGAGGACGGAATGGAGTGGGTGATGGTAGATGTCCCATTTCATGGTGGATTGACACCAGTGGACAGATCATCCCCATCAATGGATGGTGGTGGATGTCTCATCCCATGGTGGATGGACAGTAGTGGACAGTCAATCTCTATCAGTGGATGTTGGTGGATTTCCCATCCCACAGTGATTGGACTGTAGTTTACGGACCATCTCTATCAATGGAATAATCACAGATTCCATTTTACTTTTTGCAGATGCAAGAGGGGAAGATCATGGAGCGGCGGAAGAAGATTGCACTGGAGCTCTCTGAGCTGGTTGTGTATTGCCGCCCTGTGCCATTCGATGAGGACAGTAAGAGCTGGAAAAGGGCGATGATGGGATGAGGAGGGGAAGGAAGGGGTTTGGGGGAACTGGTTACTCCCACAGAACGCCATGTCTTCCACTGATGGCCACCTTGGTGCTTTCAGAGATTGGCACAGACAAAGCATGCTACAGGGATATGTCCTCCTTCCCGGAGACCAAAGCGGAGAAGTACGCCAACCGCAGCAAGGGCAAGAAGTTCCTGCAGTATAACCGGCGCCAGCTCAGCCGCATCTACCCCAAAGGTCAGCGTCTGGACTCCTCCAACTACGACCCACTGCCTATGTGGATCTGCGGCAGCCAGCTGGTGGCCCTCAACTTCCAGACACCTGGTAAATCCTGTGCCCAGGATGCAAAAATCCCCACCCCTGGTGGCTTTGCCACTGGTCCCATGGCTGGAGGTGGTTTAGATGAGCTCTCCAACCTTTGTCCCCATCTTGAAGGGGGTATTCTCATGAAATGTTGGGTTGTTTCATGCACTTCTACCCAGGGTTGAGAGATTTAGTAGGGGGTTTTAGTTTGTGAGGGCAGAACCTTCTGCTCAGGGCCACTGGAGGTTCCCTGAACCCTGCTTTGTCCCCTGGCCATAGACAAGCCGATGCAGCTGAACCAGGCGCTCTTCATGCTCGGCGGCCGCAGTGGCTATGTCCTACAACCCGACATCATGAGGGATGAGACGTTTGACCCCTTCGACAAGAACAGCCTGAAGATTGTGGAGCCCATCACAGTGCAGCTGCAGGCAAGTGTACAAGGATGGCAAGTCCATTCTGAGGTGACCACCATCAAGATGAGGGTTCAGTTCTTTCTTTCTTTGGGGTCAATTTCTACATGTTTCAGACCCATATTTGCTCCATGGAATTCATTGCTCATGACCTGTTAGGTCTGTTGGTCTTTTTTGCATAATCTTTCCAGACTGTGAAGGAACTTCAGAACTTTGAGGGGGAAACCCCACAATTGCACAGAGTTGACCCAAACTTTGGGTCCTTTTGGTTTTACAGCTGGGATGGGTTAGTGTGTAGGCAAACAGCTCTTGAGTATGGCATGGACACAGCAAAAGTTTTTCAAATCATTCTGCAGATACAGCTAAAATGAGTCCAAGGTCATAAATAAGGTGTGATGTGGCTAATTATGGTCATTAAGATTTTGGCAAACCCAAACCAACCAAGCCATAAGAATGCCCAAGGAAGTCCTTTGTTGACCACAGGACCACCATGGCTGGACCTCACTCTCCTCCTCCTCCTCTTCCTCCCGCAGATTCTTGGTGCCCGGCACCTTCCCAAGAATGGGAGAAGCATTGTGTGCCCTTTTGTGGAGGTGGAGGTGTGTGGCTCCGAGTATGACAACAGCAAGAACAAGACTGACGTCGTAGGTGAGGGTCCTCCCACCTAGTTCCTATGCCAAGAGGACAGGGGGGGTCATTGGGACACCCTTTGGGGTTCCGTTGGAAATCATAGAATCGTAGAATAAGGTTGAAAACACCACTAAGATCATCTAGTCCAACCATCAGCCCATGCCTGTGACTGCTCAAATGTGGGTGGTGGGGATGGGTTTCATGGAGAATCAAAGGGGAAAGGCATCTCCTATTAACAGAGGAGCAGTGGTGCTGTGTTGGTGTTGTCCATGTGTCTAACTCTGCTCTGACCTCACCCTGCAGCTGACAATGGTTTCAACCCCGTGTGGCTCTTCAAGCAGTTTGTCTTCGACATCAATAACCCTGAGTTCGCCTTCCTCCGTTTTGTGGTATATGAGGAGGACATGTTCAGTGACCCCAATTTCTTGGCCCAAGCCACCTTCCCCATTAAGGGTCTCAAAACAGGTACGCTCCCTCCATCCACACTCTCATCATCATTATAGAGTCATAGAATCAATAAGGTTTGAAAAGACCTCCAAGATCACCAAGTCCAACCATCAACCCATCCCCACTATGTCCACTCGTAGAATCATGACTCCACTGTCCACCTACCACCAACATAGAATGCCCACTAAAACAAGTCCCTAAGTACCACATGTACATGTTTCTTGAACACAATCATCATCATCATCATCAGCTGCTTGGGGACTCAACTATGACCATTGCAAGGGACTGGGACCCCACTGTGGGGCTGAGCTCATGTCCCAATGTTGTGTCCAGGCTACCGGTCAGTGCCGCTAAAGAACAGCTACACAGAGGACCTGGAGCTGGCTGCACTCCTCATCCACATTGAGATCATCAATGCCAAGGTGAGCATCATGGACAAGTTGGAAACACCCATTGCTCATTTCCCCAGTGGATCAATCCCCATCCACCCCATGAGCCTCATCCCTTTGTGTTGGAGCAGGAGGAAGACGAGGAGAACCTCTACTCATCCATCCAGCAGCTGCGGGACCGTGCCAGCGAGCTCTCCAGCCAGGTCTCCAGCTACGAGCGCACCAACAACTGCGACTCACGCTACCAGCAGCGCCTTGATGAGCTGCGAGCAGCCCAAGAGCGGCTGATGGAGCTCACTGAGGTCCGCAACCGCAAGTGAGTTCCCACTGCTCACCCCATAATCCAGCTTTGGGTGGTCCCATTGGGATGGAGGTTCCACTGGGGTGATAGATCCATTGGGTGGTGGGTCCATTGGGATGGTGGGTCCACTGGGGTGGTGGGTCCATTGGGATGGTGGGTCCATTGGGGTGGTGAGTCCATTGGGATGGTGTGTCCATTGGGGTGGTGGTATAATTGGAGTGGTGGGTCCTTTGGGGTAGTGGGACCCTAAATCCACCTTCCTGTTCCATCCCAGGTTGATGGAGAAGAAGAAAAGGGATCGGCAGATGGTCACCAAGCGCAGCTGAGCTGGACGAGCTTGAGGTGGACCCCCCTGTTGTCCCTGACCACCTCCTCTCCCGCTGTAAAGAGACAGCAGGAGGTGGGGTGGCCAAATCTGGACTGTACTCCCAATATCAGCCTCCAACACTGTCAAAGCCACCAGGTGCTGTAGGTCACCAACACTGCTGATTCCCTAAGGGTGGGTGATAGCAGTGTGTGACAAATCTGGGGAGAAAAGGGGACTTGCGTAGGTCTGCCTGTGATGTTTCTCTGTTGGAGGATGCCTTTGGGTCATCCCATGTCCCCCATGTCACCCTGTGAGGTGGCCGCTTGCGTGGCTCCTCTTCATCCCACATCTCCTTGGTGGGGTGATGACAAAATCATCAACCAATGGGGAAACTGAGGCACAGCCCACCAACCAGTGGGGAAACTGAGGCACAGAAGAGTTGTCCCAGTCTCCAGCTGGCCCAAGACAGGGCACCTCCCTCCTGGGAACAAAAGGGCACCAGGATGAGGACATGGGGGATGTTTGGGGGCAGCAGGGGGTGTTTCACCCCCACTATAAATATCTGTATTTTCTTCTTTTATCCAGTGTGTACATACGGTGAGGGGAGGGCTCTGTGCCAGCACAGTATTAGGGCACAAGGTGACCCCAAAATGTCCAGAGATGTCCCCAGAACAGGAGAGCAAGGAGACACCCAGTGCAGGCACTGAGGGGACAGGGGTGTCCCAAAGCTCACCCAGGGATGGAGACAGATCCCCAAAGTTAAGACCTGCTGTTTGGGGCATTTCCTAGACAAACAGAACTCCAATGGAAGATTTCATTGGAGACAAAAAAGAGACCCAGTGCAGAGAATGGGGATGTCCCCAGGACGTCCCGTTTGGTCCCAGTGCCACCACTGGGGCCCAATCCTGCTGGGGGAACCGGTGAAGCCCACAGAGGTGGTGCCCGCTGTCCCCCTGCCCTGGTGAGAACAGAAGCTGGGGACATCTCGGGGGTGTCCCCCAGGTCAGGGTGCCCCCATGGGGGAATCTGTGTATTCTTTGTATGAAAATAAATCTATTTAGCCAATATTTATACCCTGCTGCTGTTGTCTCCTCTGGCCAGTGCTGGGTCACAGCTGATGTCCCTTCCGACCCATTTTAGGACATGGGACAGAGGGCTATGGGGACACAGGGCTATCGGATTGCGGGACACAGGGCCATCGGATTGTGGGACACAGGGCCATAGGGACATGGGACACAGAGGTATGGGGACATAAGAAAAGTGGATATGGGGACACAGGGCCATAGCAACATGAGATATAGCTATGGGGGCACAGGGCTATAGGACTATGGGACACAAAGCCACGGGGACACTGGGCTCTGGGGACATCAGACAAGGAGACACGCAACACATGGTTATGGGGACCCAGTACTATGGAGGCACAGGGCCATGGGGACAGGCCTGAGGGAACACAGGGCTTTGGGGAGAAAAGGCCACAGGGACAGGCGGGACAGCCCAACTCCGGCACCGACGCACGGAACACACGACACAGCCCGGACGAACACCCACACCGCGAGCACGCAGAGGGGGCGGGGCTAAGAGCGCCCCTTCCACCGCATTGGGCACCTCCGTCTCCACCGCGGCTTCTTATTGGCTGGCGGTCCGACGAGGCGGGGGCGAACCGGAAGTGCCACTCTGCCCTCTTCCCCCGCCGCTCGGTGGTACGGATGCGGAAGAGAGCGGCGGCAGTGGTGAGAACGGGGAGAAAGAGGGGACACCGGGCCTGGGTGGCGCTCAGAGGGGACTCCCCCGCATTGGGCCTCTCCGGCACTCCCAAATACCCCCAGTACCATTTACCCCATTCCGCTTCCTCCCGCTGGGAACCCCCGCCCCTCTCTCTCAATTGCCCCCCATCCCAATTGCTTCGCCACCCCATTGTCCCCACTGTTCCCCATGGCCCCCCTTCCCCATTGACCCCTCGTTCCCATCGTTCTCCCCATTGTCTCCCCCATCCCTACTGGCTCCACACCCCAATTGTCTCCCATTATCACCATTTTCCCGCATTGTCCCCTTAGTCCCCCATCCCCATTGTTACCACAGGACCCTCACACCCCCTCCCAAGAGCCCCACATTGCTTTAGGATGGCCCTCACCGTGTCCCCATCCCCTCTTTCCGTCATAACACTTAATACCAAACAGCACTGGGGCAGACCCCAAGTTGGACCCCACCACCCTTGGACCAAGCTCTCAGCCAGTGGAGCCCCCTGAGCCCCTACTCTCAGCAAAATCACCCCCCGCCCCACATCCAGGATGGGTTTTTCCCCATGGAGGTTCTGGGGTTGCTTGCTCAGACCCCCCCCCCCCCCCCCTTTCCTACTGCTTCCTATACTGGTGGGGCACAGAGTGAAATGGAGACTGCAATTTAGCACTTCAAAATCGACATAGTTTTAATTGCCTGGCACTTTCTTCATTCTCATGAATGTAGGGAACTGTGTTTCGGACTAAACGGTCTGAATGCACCTTTATTTCTGGTTACCCTGGGAGTGAATTGTGAATACGGTGTTCTTAAAAGAGATTAGGGAAATGCTTTCATCCAAGTTTCCTCACCTGACAGCACCGAGTGCGCAGCGAGGCTTATTGTCCTTGCAGAAAAAGGAGAAAACATGAGATAAAAGAAGATTTAATAGGGGATACATGAAACAATATGAATTTGGAACAACGTGAAGTGAGAAGTTGGATCATTGTGGGTCACTTGAGATATTCCGTGATTCTGTGTGAATAATGTACATTTGCTACACACATGGATGTATATAGAGATAAAAAGTACACAAATATCGTCTTCCTGATGTCACCAATTCCTGGAAAGAAGCACATTTCTTCTCTTTCATTGGCAATCTGCAGGTCAGGTTGACCTGTCCACCTGCATGATGTAGCAGTCTCTGCTCACCTCTTTTTTGGGTTGTAACAAAAAATCTGGGTCCTGTCTCTGAATGGTATCAATGGGGGAATGGAGGGGGTAAACTGTGTGAAAACTATGCAGTCTGAATTTTAAATAATGTGCAAAACTGTACTTTTTTATTCCAAATATTTCACTTTTTAAAAGTATATATGATTTTAAGGTAGAGATCTTAGTGCTTTAATGTTGTAATGAGGTAGATCCTATGCTCTGCATGTGTTTTGAATATTTATCTGCTTTAACATGGAAGAACTTTATTTACAGAGAATTGTACAAATACTTTGGCCTTCACTCCGTTCATACAAGTAAGCTGCAAAAGAAAACAAGAGGCAGAGCTTAATGAGACAGAACTGGTTGTGCAGTATTGTGCAGAACAAGATGTACAAGGTACTGCTCTTTGCAGCTTCTTGCTGGGAGTGTATCATAGAGGAACAGAGCCAGACTCTTCCCATTTTGGTTAGGCTGCAAGAAGTCTAACATGGGAACAAGGTGGAAGGCATGCTTTGGGATCTCCATTTGTGGAGATAATCAAAACTCAACTAGATGGGGGCTTGAGTACAGGGCTGGGTTCAAGACCTGCAAAAACCTCTTCCAACCTGAAATTTTCTGAGATAACATGTGTTTGTCACCCCCCTCTTGTTTCTCACCACCCAGGGGAACAACGATGAGCCTCCTGCCTTCAGTAGGGGATGGGAACTGCTATTACATCCTGACAGAAGACTGTGCCTATGGCAGCAAGTACTTCCAAGCTGGGAACATGTGCTTCTGCACCGAGAGGAGCTACCTGCGTAACTTCGCAGACATGCCCCCAACTCGTTTCTTGAGGGTCATCATGCTGGATGACAGCTCTACTGTCACCATCAATGTGGAAATCCTGCAGCCTGTGCGTGAGGAGATGGCCGCCTTCCTCCTGGGCATCAGCAGCCACAATGAGCGCTTGAACTGCTTCCTGGACAGGCTGAGCCTTGAGGCAGCTCTGCAAGCCGTGCTGGGCCAGAGAGTGATGGTGGAGATTGACCGGCAACGTTTCCCCGGTGTCATCCGCTACATTGGGAGTGTTCACAAAAGTACATCGACTGCGTTGTCCCCATTCCTCTTTGGAGTGGAGTTGCAGGTAACTGGACAATCATAGAATCATTAGGGTTGGAAAAGGCCTCTAAGATCATGAAGTTCAACCATCAACCCACCCCCGCTGTGTCCACTCAGAGTCATTAAGGTTGGAAAAGACCATAAGATCAAGTCCAACCATCAGCCTGTCACCACCACTCATAGAATCAGTGAGGTTGGAAAAGACCACCAAGGTCATCAAGTCCAGCTGTTGACCCGTCCCCACCATGCCCACTAACCATATCCCTCCGTGCTACATCTCCGTGTTTCTTGAACACCTGACAACAAAGCAAGCTGCTTGTTTTCCCTTTGTGCTTGTCAGTGTGACATAACTTTTTTTTCTGTGTTTTCAGGGCGAGGGTGAAAACAGAGGGCACAGCGATGGATCCTGGCATGGTGTTGAGTATTTCAAGTGTAAGCCAAATTGCGGGATCTTCCTGCCCTTCAGCAGAATCCAGTTCATTCCCATGCTGGATAATGACCGTGGGAAGCAGAAGCCAAAGGTGGATGCAGAAGAAGTGGTTCCTGTGAAAGTGGGAGATGCCGTGAGCTTCTACGTGGACAATGTCCGCAGAAAAGGAATTGCAATGGCAGTTTACAGAGAGGGAACCCAATGGTTTGTTAAAGTCTGCCCGGTAAGAGCAGCCTCACTATCTTTTTCTGTTGGTTTCTTTTTCATTTGTTTGTTTTGCTATATAATACTAGAGCCTTAAGGAGTAGTGAAAGCATAATCCAAAAGAGATATAAGGTTGCATGCAGACTCTTTGGGCCTGTTTGGAAAAATTGGTTCATATTCCAGGAATGCCTTGTTTCAGATTGACCATTTAGCTGATATATTCTTCTTTCCTTTCAGGAAGAAGAAGGAACAACTGACATTTTCAGAGAGATCCCTATGGACTCTGTTGTGAAGGAAGACTTGCATTCCCAAAGTAGGTTATTACCAGATGTGTCTGTCCTGGGCACGTCCTTGTGGATTTAGCATTTATTTTGTCAGGTCCAACAAAAGCTTCATCTTAATTCCAGCTGATTAAATCAGAGAGCTTAAAAGATCCATAGAAATGTTTCAAGTTCTGGACAGCATGCTTTGCATTAGGCAAATAGAGCTGAGTTCTCCCATTTGTCAGAAAGAGGAGTCTGATTGCAGCATAGAAATATTTCGTAGCATAGAGAGCACCACTTACTAAAGAGTCTTTAATTTAGCTGTAGATGGTGGAGCGTAGCCTCATCCTGATGCCAGAATAACTTAAGAAGGCCCAGATGCCAACAGCAATGGTGTGAGTCATTGGACGAGGCAACGAATCAGTGGGTTCTCTGTTGCCATAAAGAGATGTTGTGCAGATATCCCAGGGCCAGTCTGGGCTGTTATTAGACTCTTTGTTGAGTTGATTCATCTCACTAAAGGCATAAAAATAACCTGAAGACAACCCCCTATATATATGGTCTATAATTTTAGAACAGACCTGGCATTAGGAAGATGATGATGAGATGTAAAGGTGTCTATCATTAGGTGACTTTCTGTCTCTCCTACCCATTAGGTTTATTTCCACCATTTGAGTCTGACATGGGTGTGGAACACTCAAAACAAATGAAACAACAGATAAGTGAGAGTGGAGAGGAGTGTGAAGGTGTGAATCCGTCCCTGGAGGTGAACTCCATGGTCCAGATCACCTTGGATAAGGGAAACCAAGTGTCAGGAATCATCCGCTGGTTGGGGTACCTGCCCCACACCAAGCACAAAATGGCAGGAGTCGAACTGGTAAGAACAGAATAATTGTGAATCCTGCAAGCAGAGTCAACAGGTTTAAAGCATAACCAGAGTAAACGAAAACATCAAAACAGAACCAAACTTGCACATAACTCTTAAGATATTAAATAGCCATGTGATGGATTGCACTTGATTCCATGCTTTTTATCCCTAGGATGAAGATAAAGGAGTCACTGCTGGCGAATGGCTGGGCAAATACTATTTCCACTGTGCTCCCAAGCGTGGCATCTTTGTGAAGCTGCAGTCCTGCCAGCCCGATGTTCGCTTCCAGTGCTCGCGCAACCGCGACCTGAGCCTCGTAGACTATAGTAAGCTCTCTGGGTTGAGGGGAGACAATGCCGTGCTGGGACGTGGAGACTCCTCATGTGCAGTGTCTTTAATTGGTGGTTTCATGCTCATCGTTCTCTTTGAGTGTTCCAAGCGATGTCCATTTTCAGGATAGTGAGGTGGTCTTTATAGGGAATATCCTGCAAGTGTGAGAGATGGTAAGTAATTGAACACAAGGATAATGTAGACTAGAGTTGTGTGGGCATTGAATCTAGAGCAAGGTGTTTCTAGTGGCTCTGAAAATGAGGTCTTTATGGCATGGGTGTGTTGGAGAAGCCAGCAGGAAACGTCAGGAGGCAACAGCAAACCCTAGAGCAACAGTTCTTGCGTGGCATTGTGAATACTGCAAGCAGGCTGGGGCTTTTCTGCCTATGGTTTTCAAGGCAGAAGAAAAGGTCTTGTATAGAATCATAGAATCAGCTAGGTTGGAAAAGACCTACAAGATCATCCAGTATCACACCCAGTATTACAATAGATAGTCCTTATGGGTCTTTTCCAACTTGGGATATTCTTTGATTACTGAGAACTGAACGTAGCAAGTAGATACACTACCATATCTTATGGATGTTATGGCTCTGGGAAGTTGCAGTGGGTAACTGTGGCCAGGATATCAGGTAATCAAGGTGTTGTACCTGAAGAAATTAGGGGGAGAGGAAGAGTATGAAATCCATTTTAATGTAAAGCTTGATGTGATAAGACATTCACAAGAAGGCAAAGGGAAGAATAGGTCATTATTTTCATTTGAATAGGAAGAAATACCCCCAAGAGCAGAAAGGACAATGAGTTAGCCATTTAGAAAACATAAACGAGATCACTGTAAAAGAAAAAAGAGGATTCGCATAGAGACTGCCCAAAAACTGGGAGTAGGGACATTGAAGAAGGCCTAAGGGCCTGCTGAAAAAGTGGAATTGGATTACAAGGGAAGAATACTGAAGAAACCAAAGAAGACCATATTGAGAAAGCCACCTTGGAAGGTGACTTTGGTAACAGGATGTAGGGCTGAGGACATAAATATTTCTTATTCATGGCAAGGGCAGACAGATGAATTCAAGCTGTAACGTGTCTGAGCTTCTACATGCTCCCTGAGCCTGGATGTTCATGGCTTATATTGAAGGTCTTTCATAGAATCATTCAGGTTGAAGAAGACCACTAAGATCATCAGGTCCAACCATCAACCCATCCCCACCATACCCACTCATAGAATCAGAGAAGCGTTAGGAATGGAAAAGGCCGCTAAGACCATCAAGTCCAACCATCAACCCATCACCACCATGCCCACTAAACCACACCCCTCAGTGACATGGGGGAATACCACAGGGCGATCCCAAGCTTGCCTGGAACCCAACACCAGTTTGTGGCTCTTTTTGTCTTTGTTGTACTTGGCATAGTGATGGTGGGGGCAGCAAAATCATTGAATCATATAGTATCCCTTGTTGGAAGGGTCCTGTAACAGTCACTGAGGATTGCTAGGGCATGGCTGTGGTGAAGAAGGCTGGGTTTTGTCTCTGTTGCCAGGAGATGAATTAGTAAAGGGCCAGACCTCCATATCAGCATGGTTCAGTCCCAGCAGGAGCAGAGCAGAGCTCTGGGTCACTGGGGAAGGACAGAGCACACCCAGAAAAGGTGGGAAGCTGAAGGGAACTGCTTCTGTTGCTTCTCTTGCAGGAGAGCAGGAGGATGTTCCCCACGCTCCACTCAGTTTTCCTCCTCTAAGGAATGGGGAAGCGGTGCACATCCTACAAGGACGGATGAAGGGGATCCAGGGCCACTGCAATTCCTGCTACATGGACGCAGCACTCTTTAGGTAAGTGTCTGCTTGTGCAGTGCCGTACTGTTAAATGATTACTTCTTAATTGGGCAGTGCCCTGCACTGCAGACTTCCAAGGTGCTTTGAAATGGACCTGGAGTAGAGCAGAATGTAACTGTGTGGAGATGCAGCCTCAACGCTTGCAGCCTTTTGGCCTCCTTCCTGTAATCCATGAGGTTCTCAGACACTGAAGTACCCCTGTGAGTACGACACTGTGTGTCTATCGTGCAGGGTGGTGAGATATCATAGTTCTCTGGACTGGACCACGCTGACTGCCACTGGAGGCAGTGGCTGGAAACATTGCAAAGAAAGCACCCAGGAGATTCCAGCTTCACTGTGCAGCACTGTTTGGAGAGGAAAAGACTCAGTGGTGCCCCCATGAGCAGTTTTGGCTGCAAAGTACGAGATTTCGTTCTCTCTTAACTGTTTCCTTGCTTATTGCAAGCATTCCTTAAGCCAGATATGGTTTATCTCACTGTGGAGATGCACTGTCACTCACACTTCTGTCGTTGTGTGCATGGATTGTTGAAAATGAAAGCCACTGATTGCCACTAAGCACAACAGTTTGCTTCCAAACACTGCTGCAAACCCCTCAGACTTACACAGTGCTCTCTCTTTACAGCCTCTTCTCCTGTACATCCGTGCTGGACTCCATGCTCTTCACACCCTTCCCGTTGTGTAATAGGAATGTCCAGAACATTCTACGGGATGAGATCGTGAACCCCCTTCGAAAGTGAGTGCAGTATGTGGGAATGCTGGAAGTTGTCCATCTGCTTTGATACCTTCTGCCCTCCACTGCCAGAAGGTACCTGGGAAAGGGTTACCTGTAGGGTGTCTCTTGCCATCCAAGTCTTCCTCTCTTGCTCCTCTTCCAGTTGTTTTCTTCCCCTGACTGTAAGGCTCCCACTGCATGTGAGTTTTCCCTGCTCAAAATCACAGAATCATTGATCACTGAGGTGGGAAGAGACCTTTAAGATCATCAAGTCCAACCATCAACCCATCCCCACCATGCCTGCTCACTGAATCATTAAAGTTGGAAAAGATCTCCAACATCACCAAGTCCAACTGTCAACCCATCACCCACTAAACCATGTCCTTAAGTGCCATATCAACCATTTCTTTAAGGCTGGATATGGGTAGACCCTAGCAAGGCAGCTAAATTATCTGGATTTTGTATTAAATACACCAGTGTTTTTTTTTTTTTCATCCTCCCTTGCTAGGTGTGAGAGAGGCATGGAGAGCTGCTTCTACATAACGATAAGACATTAGCATCCTCCCTGGGGTCAATGCCCTGGCACTGCCTGCAGAAATACAACCATGAGATGGTGTGTGGTGCTGTGGTTTGAATCACAGAATCATTGAATCAGTAAGGTTGGAGAAGACCTCTAAGATCATCATGTCGAACCATCAACCCATCCCCACCATCTCCACTAAACCATGTCCCCAAGTGCCACATCTCCACAGTTCTTGAACACCTCCAAGGACGGTGACTCCACCACCTCCCTGGGCAGCCTGTCAGAATACCTCACCTGCAGAGATCATCTGTAGCTGTTTCTTGTTTCCAGGAATGGCTTCGTCATGGCTAGGAGCGTGATGCACCTGAGAGAGCAGCTAACTGATAAGGGCCAATGCTCAAGCTTTACCAATGCTGAGAAAGGTAATGTGCTCCCCAGAGCCTTCTCCAGGCTGCTACAGTGTGTGCTGACAGCTTAATTGTGTGCTTCTCCCATGCACGTATATTGATTTGCCTGCTGTGCTGCTTGCTTATGTAAAAATGTGCATGCAAGGGTTCTTAAAAGCTGAAAATATCAATGTGCTTTTTAACTGACATTTATCCTGAAGTCTGATGCAGAGATAGGAATTGCTGGATCTCTGCCACCATCGAGCTGCTGCCAGGATGGGAGAGGATGAACTGTGTGAAGGAGCATTCCCTTGACCTTTAGTGTTTGAATTAGCCCTGAAAAATCTGTCCCTGATGAACCTGCCAGAGTCCATTTTGCCATGCTCAACTTCTCTTCAAGTTCTGATAAGTCATTTGGAGTTCCCCGAAGGGTGTAGTTTGGTAAAATTAAGGCAGAAATCGCTTGTAGCTCGAGTCAACCTCTCTGATTGCAATCATCACATTTCTTTCCATATGCAACAAGGGTATTTTACAACAGATTATGCAGTGTTATCATCTGGCTCACATCTATCTGGCAGTGTGGCAAGTTCCTGATGTGGTGTGACTTCTGCTTCTCTCTGCCCTTCCAGATCCAGAGGAGTTCCTCAACCTCATAATGCATCAGGTCCTGAGAATAGAGCCACTCTTGAGACTGCAGTAAGTTCCCATTCCCACACAATTTTTTCATTTCCAATACAACATGTAGATGTAGTACCTGGGGACATGGTTTAGTGGGAAATATTGGTGCTAGGTGGATGGTTGGACTAGATGATCTTAGTGGTCTTTTCCAACCTTAATCATTCTACAGTTCTAGTTTAGCTCAATTTATTTGGCTCATTAGTTATTTACCTGTGATTGTTTGTTGTCGATTTGTCCCAGGTGGTCCATCCAAAACAACTTCTAAGTTCTTCCTGGAGGCTTTTCCTTTGGAAAATGGTGAAAAAAAGTCATGTCATCCTTAGGGAAAGCTTTGAGAAACATAGAGTTCATCCTCCGTGCCTTTGGATGCTTTTGGGATGCGTCCAGGCTCTCAAGCTGGCTCAGATCCTGCAGCTCTCAAACAGGGACTCTGTGGATGCAGTCCCAGTTTTTTCAGAACTCTACAAAGAGGATAAGAGGCTGAAGGAAGCCAAAAATAATGATGCTGTTTGGGAGCATAGAAGGGGATTGTTGGGTTTCTGTGCTCCTTTGTGGAGACGTCAGTCAACCCTGAGTTTGTAGAGTGCTCAGAGAGGTGGAGCACAAAGGGGACTCTGTATTGCTGCTCCCCCGCAGAGGGTCATCTGGAGGAAATCCTTTCTAAATGATCAAAAGGAGAAGTTTTCCGATTGTGATTCATTTAAAAAAAAATATTGAAGTGTCTTTAAAATGGAAGAGGGGAAATTGAGTTATGCTCATTGGGAGCAGGACACCATGCTATGTTGGATAATGAGATTCACAAATGGCACCAGGTGAACATTCCCCATGACCACTCCTTGCAGGTCTGGAGCCCAGAAGGAGCAGGACTGCTACTGCTACCAAATATTTATGGACAAACAGGAGGACCTGGTGGTTCCTGATGTGCAGCAGTTGGTGGAACACTCCTTCCTGTCTTCAGATCTGAAGCTAGTGGAGGTGAGCCCAGCTTCTTTCCATCTACATTGCCATTTTCTTGCCTTCTCCAACATGTCTGTATTTTCCAGTGAGTCTACAATGGGTCTGGTGCATCTTTCAGTGCAAAGCAGGAGGATACTTGGCCACAACCTAAGAGATATTTTGGGGAATATGAGTGTGACCTGGTTCACAACAGCAACAAGGAGAGAAAAGTCTCTGGGATTTGCTTCTTCTTGAGTGGTGACTTGTTTGCCTATGTTTTCCCAGATCCCATCTTGCTTCATTATCCAAATGCCGCGATTTGGGAAGGAATATAAAATGTTCAGCAAGATCATCCCATCCTTAGAGCTGGATATCACCGATCTGCTGCTGGACAGTAAGTTGTTGAGCGATGGTGAAGCTGACAGCTGAGACTGGGAGCAACCAGGTGCAAGTGTTTGAGTTGTGGGCAGGAGCTAAGGTGGGATCGTGGTGGGATTCCTCTACCCTGAGTGCTTAGTTTTGGCAGGACAAATGGGATTCCAGGTGAGACCAAGAGAAGACATCACCACTTTTGCCTCTGCAGGTCCCAGAGAGTGCTGTGTGTGCAGTGACGTTGCCACCTTGGAGTGTTCGGAGTGTTTCAAAGACAAAATATTCTCACCTACGGGTCTGAAGCAGTTCTGCAGCACCTGCTCCAAACAGGTATTGAGTTCCTTTGGGTGCTCATGAGATCTACCAGCAGATTGAACACCCAAACCTGCACAGACCGAGTGCTGGACCCTCTAAGCTTCTTGCTGTCAGCCTGCAGTGCATTGCTGTTCCTTGGGGAGGACTCAGGTGCATGCAAGGCAGTTGAGTGCAGAATAAACTGAAGGTCTGACTTCTGCACGCTCCTCTTTCCAGCAGGCCAGCTTCAGTTCTGCCTGCTCAGCAGTGCCACCCCATTGCCTTTCCTTAGGTTCACTCCCACTACCAACGCAAAACACACAAGCCAACCAGGCTGCGTATCCCAGAAGAATTTCGTCGCCGGAGCTCCCGGGGCAGCCAGCAGGTTCCCCGCGAGAAGATGGAGCTCTTTGCAGTGCTGTGCATTGAGACCAGCCATTACGTCTCCTTCGTGAAATATGGGCCTGAGAATGAGCACTGGATGTTCTTTGACAGCATGGCTGACAGGCATGGTGAGCTCATGATTTAATGGGTGTACAGTGATGGGTTGGGGTTGGACTTGATCTTGTAGGTTTTTCCAACATTAATGATTCTTTGAATGGGCATGGTGGGAATGGGTCAATGGTTGGACTTGATGATCTTGGAGGTCTCTTCCAACTTTAATGATTCTGTGATTCTATGAATCACAGGTGACAGGCTTGGTGCTTTGATGGAAGTCAGGAGCTTGTATGGTAGATGTCCGTACCACGTCACATGGGCACTGCTCAGTCTGCATCAAGGTGGATGATTTTAGGAAATTCTGTGCTATGCTCAAAGGGAGCTTGAAGCTTTTGGAATGAATGAATGTTGTTGGGGGAGTAACAGCTTCAAATATCAAAGGACAATCATTTTCTGTGAAGTCACCTACATGTATTAGAATTCTATGCCAATTTCAGAGAAGAGTAGGCCCAGGCCAAGGATATATGGGAGTTGCTCCTAATGGTCTCGTCCTCTGGCTCTGTTCAGACCAGGCACTTCTTATGTGGGCTGCAAGGACAATAGGACAGATCTCCTGTCCTGCCCAAAGGTGGTGTTGATGTCCAGATCTTTCAGCTAAGGCAGTGTAGGTACTCATGGCTTGGAACGTGCTTTGGACTTGGACTTTTCTCCTTCTTTCTGGATTAGGTGGTGAGAATGGCTTCAACATCCCCACTGTAACAGTGTGCCCTGAAGTTGCCAAATACCTGGACTTGCCACTGGCCATGCTGGCCCTGGAGCAGCCCCGGGACATGGACGGAGTGGCCAAACGCCTCTTCTGTGATGCCTACATGTACATGTACCAGAGCAAGAAGATGGCACTGTACAAGTGATGCTGCCTTGTGTTGGTACTGCAGAACAGCACAGTGTTGGATATGCGAGCTTGGACTCTTTATGACTGAAAGCAGCTAAATCTAGTGCACTGAACTCACACCTCTGCCTCTTCTTACCTCTTACAGCGTCTCGTATTGAGCTGTATGAGCCTCTCTGGGTTTGTGAATCCAGTGCCAGGTGTCATCCAGCAATAGTTTGTACTTTCTGCAGAGCTGAGCACTGAATTCTTTACATTCAAATTCATTATTTCCAACTTCTCTTTAACCCACTTTCCTCCCTATATGGTACCCTGCAGCTCTGCTCTACCTCGGAGTCCTGTCCAACATCTTTTCCTTTTTCCAACACCGAGGACCAGGATCTCTTAATGGAAACTTGAACCTTTCAGGTTTGCAAAGGGCACTGGAAAACCACAGCTCTGCCCTGTCTAGCACTTCCCCATATGGACTTAAGAGTGAGAAAAGCACTGTGTAGTTGAGTTGTCTCAGGAAAATACTTTTTCTTGAGGTCTGGGATGTGATCCCATGCCTAAAGCTGAGCCTCTGAATTGTCTTCACTTCTCTATCCAGCACTAATATCTATGGCACTTTCACCCACCACCAACCTTGAGGTTAACTAGATGTCTTGAGCTGCAAATACACTTTAAAAAATGGTTACTTTTGTAGGAACAAATTTAGGAAAATTACGGGGCAGGGGAACAGAAGGTGGGCATGAGATTGCAATGTGCTGTCATCTTCTTGTGCAGTCTACAGGATATGAGGTGTTGTAACCTCATTTCTAGCACTCACTGTCCCATCAACTTCTGAGATCTGTACCAAAGAACAGGAACAGAATTTCAAGGGCAAAAATGGAAGAATGAGTACTTTTTAGATTTTTTTTTTTTTTGCCATGACAGGAAATATTAAGGTTTATGTGTGGGAACAGGTATTCTTTAAGTTAAATACTTTACATTTGCAAATTGTGGGTTGTCTGCCATTAAGCACATGCTGTCATGGCAGCAGGAAGCTGGTTTGGAATTTTGTGCTGTGAGTTGTTTTACTCAGGTTCTGGATGGTGCAAACCCTAGAGGAGTACATCCAAGAGCCACAGCCACAACCTCCTTCCTGCCCTATTTTCCTCTTCAACACAGAGTGCAGTAATGGCAATTTGGTCCCATTAACCCATTGGGATTGGGTTCTTTTTTTGCTCACAGAAGGGTTATGATGCTCAGTGGGACCTCCACATCTTGACAGCTTGTATCAGCTTTCCAGTACATCCCTTACATCTGTATGTGGTCACTTCAAAGGATGAATGGAGGCTTCAAGGGATGGGTGGAGTGTAATGAGCCCATTGATAGCATATATTGTGTTGATTCAGCTCCCAAACATTGCACTGAGGTCTTGACGTTGAGTTACTTAAAGTTTTGAATAGTCAGATTTGCTGCTCCAGTCTTTTGAGTCCTGGGTTTGCTTTTGCTGAGCAATTGGACCTCAGGAGAAGGTCAACTATGAGCCAGTTCCGGTCCCCATGGTATAAGAAGAGACAGGGACAGACTGGAAAGAGTCCAATGGAAGGCCACCAAGATGCTGTAGGACTTGGAGCATCTCCCTTATGAGAGGATGAGAGCCTGGAGCAGAGGAGGCTCGAAAGATCCTATCCATGGCCATAAATCCCTGTAGGGTGCTGCAAAGGGGATGGAGCCAGTGGTGCACAGTGCCACGCCAAGAGGGTCTGAGGTCAACTGGAACCCAGGAGCTTGCTGTTCCCATCAGGAAGCGCTGCTGTGGTGGAATGTTGGTACCAGTGGCTGAGAGTTGTGGAGTCTCCTTGAAGTTCTTCAATAATCCCACGGATATAATCCGGGGGAACCTCCTCCAGGTGTCCCTGTTTGAGCAGAGGTTGAACCAGATGGCTTCAGGAGGTGCCTTCCAATCTCAACAACCATTGGGTGAGCTAACATCTGTAGGAGAGCCACAAACACCAGTGCACAATAAAGAAGAAAAGCTTTTCCAGTTTTTTTGAGCCTTAAGGCACCCATCGTGAATGCCTGATACCAAAGCAGTGTGGAGACTCTCGCGGGTAGAAGAGATGGTGATAGATCTACCAATGGACCATCCCAAGGAACTTGAGATCTGATGACCGTTTCCATTGGCTCTCCTGTATGGCCATGGAGAGGTGGTGATGGGATGGAGCCTGCTGCTGCCTCACTGTCTTATCTGTTTAATGTTACTCTTTGTTATCATGTAAGAACTCAAGGCTGTCTTTTCTCAGGAGTTCTGTGGGCAAAGTTTAATAACAAAAAGTGTTTTTTTCCTCTCTGGAAGTGCTGAGATACAGTGGCTTACAACCCCACAGGCCCAGCAGTGAGTGTTATCCTCTCGGCTGTTTTTATAAGTGGGACACAATCACGTTTTTGTTGTAGTTTTTCTTTTTTTCCATCAACAAGTGCTACAAAGATCTAAAAATGGAGAAAGAAAAAACACAAAAAACCCCACCACCATAAATACAACATTTCTTATCCAGACTTTTGCTGGGAATGGGTGCAAGTCTTTACAGTGTGGGGCTCAGTTTTTGGTTGTAGAATTCCAAAGCTCAGGGAAAAGAATTTAATAGCACCTCTCTATTACAAACCAGAACAGGATTAGAGAAGAACACACATAGCTCAGAAAGGCACATGATTTATTCTTTGACATTTTTATCCATTCCATGCAACGTTTCTGGATGATATTTGGTAAAACCTTCAGCCACTCATTGCTGCTGGCCCATGGGTACTCCCAGTGACACTCCAAAGGCTTTGGTGCAAGAATTAGGTGTAGGATGCCACAAAATGGGGACATGGGCTCCTGCTGAGCGTTAGGGATGGGTGACATCAATCCTGTCACCACTGAACGCACAGGGTTGGCTGGGCCACCGAGGTCAGCAAGGAAGAAGACGCGTTGCTCCCACAGCAATGCAGTGGATGTGGCTGGATGTGGCTCTCTCATCCCCTCCCAGCTCTGTCTGCCCCCTCCTTTTGTCCACAGCTTTGCAGTGAGGGGACCACAGGGAGCTCGTGCAGATCTTGCACTGTCCTCGAAGAAGCACCACAGAGCAGCAGAACCGTTAGAACCATCCCAATTAGTCGCCTGGTCTTCCAAAGAGCAGAAGTGCTGGTCCCAGTGCTGGGGGGTGATCTGGGGGACCCCTCACTGGCTAGCACGCTGCAGCTCTGCAAGGAGGAGATACAGCTTCTCTGTCACTGCCACCTGGAGCAGGAGCAAAAGGGGACAGTGAGTATGGCTCCATGGGGTCACTGTAGGTATGCAGGGGCAGGAGGTTTGGGATGGGACAAGGATCATGCCTGGTAAGGGGGAAAACGTACCGGGTAGGGCTGGGGGTTGCGAAGCTGGCGGTGCACAGGGCTGAGCAGGTTAAGGGATGCTTGCGCATGGCCCCGTACCTCCTGCAAGCTGGGCAGCTCCTCACACACCTGTGGCATGGAGACATCATAGCATCCATACATAGTGCCAACACCCCAAGCTTGGACAGCCCAGGGATGCAGGACAATGTGACCATGGTTGTGGTGGCACGATCTCAGCTTTTCTAACATCATAGGAACAGGGACATCTCAAATTCTGGTGAATGACTGAGCAAGAGGCCACCACCCTGCCTTGTTTTTTTCTCAGTGAGGGAAGGACATCTCATTAATAGTGACATTCCCATTGCCAGGCTGTCCTTATACAAGACATTTACTCAGTGGAGCAGCTGAATGAAGGACAGTTTCTTGCATGCAGAATATCTTAAGCTTTGTGCTGCAAAACTCCCATGGGACAACCCAAGAAAACCCACGTTGGTAAGACAAAACCTCATCCCTCCACTGGCAAACAGGATTTCCCATGGAGATGTCCCATCCCCAGGGGCACTGTGCCTTGCCAGCATTGCTGAGGGAGTCTTCTCACCCTACGTGCAGCATGGACAGACCCACCACCACCACCCTGACCCAAACCCATAATGGGGAGAGAGGAGAGCTGCTCTGACCTGTCCATCTCTCAAGTACATGCGATGGAGGGGCTCCACTGCATTTGGCCAGACCTTGGTGGCCTCTCCTTTCCTCCCCAGGACGTGGACCACCAACTCCTGCCCCACGCTGGGTGAGGGTTCATCCTCCAGGGCCATCAGGTCCATGAAGGGATGACCTGACGGGATGAAGGGTTAAGGGCCAGCAGGTGACACTGGTGACAGGACTTTGGAGCAGTAAGAGGAACAGGCCAATGGGGCAGGAATTTTCTAACTCAGTGGAGCTCACCAGCATCATCGTAGAGCCGATATATTGCTTTAATCCCTGGGATCGTCATCTTCTCCTCCTCCTCTGTGAACTTCAGGCACGGGGAGCCATTAACCTCCACCAGCTGTGGAAAAAGAAGTGATGGGGATGTACACCTTATTTTTTCACAAAAACACCATCCCTGGAGATTTTCAAGAAAAGGGTAGATGTGGCACTTATGGACATAGTTAGTGGACAAGGTGGTGATGGTTCAATAGTTGAACTTGATCTTAGAGATCTTTTCCTGTCATATATGACTTTATTCCCGCTCACGCTGGTGCCAGGGACCATGCAGAGCTCTGTGTCCGATGCAAAATAACTGAGTAAATCATTAAAAAAATCCACAACCTCAAACCATCCCCACGCCAAGTGGGACAGAGCTGCTGATAATACCTTGTAAACACAGCCCAGCGATGGCTGCAGGGGACACGTCACCAGGTTTGTCCCCACGCCGACCATGTCAATCTCGCTTCCCTGGTGCAAAAGAGAAGACAATGACCATCAACAGCTGTTCTTTTTTAATTAGGCTTGTGCTAAAACCAGAGCCATGGGGCAGGTCAGGGGCAGCTCTGCCCAAAAGTGCTTCCTGGTGTCCATCTGTCCATCCCACCCACTCATTCCAGGCAGAAACCCTTTTCTGTTCCCACCCAGGAGATGCTGAGTCACAGGAAGGTGACTGTCACATTTGTCCCTCCAGTGCTCCAGCCCCAACCTCACCTCTCGGACAAAGTCCTCCAGGCTCCGTTCGCTGATGTCGTTACTCACAGCAATGGGGATGCTCCCAAACCAGGGCACCTGGAAGCTGGAAACGAAGAATAGCAAGAGAATGAGTAGGAAGGCAGTCCCAGGCTTTGAGAGCCTGGATTTGGAGCCAATGGAGTCCCATTGGCTTGGAAAGCCAATGACCACCCCATAGAGAAGCAAGGGCTCCCACTCGAACAGCCAGAGACGCAGGACACGCAAAGGCGTGGGTACCCAGGGTGGGGAAGCAGGGGATGCTCTCCGGATGTCTTGCAGGACTCACTGAGCACCGCAGGCTCGGAGCACCCCCCGGGTCTCCTTGGACTGCTGGATGAGGTCCCCGCTATCCAGGCGCACCCCGATGGCGCGGTACCCCAACTGGTGTAGGGCCAACGCTACTGCACAGAAATTGGGCAAACCGCTCCTGACAGGGGCAAGGAGAAGGATTAGTGCCCATGTCTTGCACCAGGTGACAATGAAAGATGGGGACACAGCAAGAAGGGCCACCTCATGACACAGTAGGTGTCCAGCAGCCCCTGGAAGTCCTGTGGAAAGGCGATGGCGTAGGACACGAAGGCAGCCAGCTCACCGCGGTTGGGTTTGTCACTGGGGGTCCCCAGCAGCTCACACACCCGCTGCAGCCATGACTCGGCCAGGGATGGGAGATCCATGGGCTCCCCACCTGCCAGCGGTGTCAGGACCTGCTTGGGGACATCAGTGATGGCACTGAAGCAATCACGTTGGCTTCAGTGGATGAAATGAGTTCCATTGTGTGCCTTGTGCACCCCGTACCATGTGCATCCCATTTCCCTTCCAGCAGCTATGGGGATGCCTAAGCCTACAGACACATCTGGGATGTCCCATCCCCACGGTCACATCAGGATTGTCCCATCCCTGACCCGTTTGCCACCACTCACTCTGGGCTGCACCTCCTCCAGCGACCTGAAGGACATGATGAAGGAATGGGCGACGGTGCCGCGCACTGGGATGCCATAGAGTTTCCCTGCCAGGATGTTACTGGTGCAGTCAAAGCCTACATGGAGGGATGAGGGATGACAACGTGACCACAACATGGCAGGGATAAGTGGGGCAGCGCTCACCTCCGATATAGGAATACTTGGAGGCAGAAAGTCCACCATCTGGACCCTGGGCGCGACGTAGACCCAACTCCATCAGCTTCATCTCTGGGCCAGCGAGGAGGCGGAATCGAGCGGCGTTGGTGGCCACCAGGCTGGAAGGGCCAAGTCACACCAAGTCACGTTGGGAATAAAAGGGACCTTCACTTGCTTGGGGACCATCACAACTCAGACACAGCCAAGATGCAGGGCCAACAGTTGATACAACATTGGGAAGGACTAAGGGGACCATGAGGAACAACTCAGCTTGGACACAGAGATAACAGTTGATCCAGCAGAGATGGACACATTCCCCTGTAGAACCCTAAAAAGGCTGTAGGGTCCCCTACCTGGCGTAGCTGACCAAGCACAGCAAGGTGGTCTCCAGCAGTTGCACCACCAGCAGCGGTCCCTTCACCTGTAGGAGCGGGACCTGCAGGGACAGCTCAGTGACATCCCCACAGCCGCACGCACCAGGGGCGGGGATATGGGGACGCTTGGCCATGTGTCGCACCCTGGAGAAGACAACAGAGCCTTCAGGCACAGAGGTGACGGTCACCTCAGAGGCATCCACAGTGCAGAGGTAATCGAAGAAGGCATCCTCCGTCGTGCTGGGCAGAACCGAGCGCAGGTAGGCGATGTCTGCAGGGACGTCAGCTCGTGTCCCTGTCCCTTGCAGGGCATCATCCCTCCAAGGGACTCCCCCCAGTGTCCTCCTGGTCCCTAAGCTCCTCTGGAGGAACCCCAAGTGCCACCAAGGGGTTTCCTGTTCCCTCTGAGGGATGTCCCTTTCTCCATCAGATCCCTCTAAGGGATCTGTGTTCCCTACATCCCTTTGAGGACTCAGTTCCCTGTCAGAGAGGTCTCTGTGTCCCATAGATCTTCCTGAGGGAAGTCCTTGTCCCTCTCTAAGGGATGTCTCCATGATCCACCTGAGGACTCATATTCCCCTGATGGCACATCTCTGTCCCCCCACACCAGGCCCCTGTCCCTTAAGACCTTCTGAGGGACATCCTTGTGCCCCATAGATCCTCCTGAGGGATGTCCCCATGTTGTCTATTTCCCTTTGAGAACTCAGATCCCTCTGAGGAGCCCCCTGTCCCTCTAAGGGACATCGCCATGACCCCATGATCCCTCTGAGAACTCCAGACCTTCTGAGGGATGTCCATGTGCCCCCTCCAAGTCCCTCTGCAGAGTTCCCTGTCCCTCTAAGGGACGTACCAGTGCTGCCACCTCAGATCCCTGTCCCTCAAGTCCCTTGGAGGCACACCCTTGTCCCCTCCCATGTTTCTCTGAGGGATGTCCCCACGTCCCCCACATCCTACTGAGGAGTCTCCAGTTCTTCTAAAGAAATGCCCCTGTGTCACCTAGATCCCTTTGAGGACACTGGGGTCCCTCTGAGGGATATCCCTGTTCCCCCATCCCAGGCCCCTGACCCCCACGTACCCCTGAGGGCTGCTCCAGTACCCCACAGGACTCTGTTGAGTCCCCTGTCCCTCTGAGGGATGTCCCCAGGCCCCATCTGAGGACTCGGATCCCTCTGCGGGATGTCCCTGTCCCCAATCCAAGTCCCACAGACGAGTCCCCTGTCCCCCATACGGGACTTCCCCGCGCCCCACCGACCCACCCGCAGCCGAGAAGCGGAGCGCCCCGAGGCTGCGCAGGGCCTGGCCCAGCCCCGCGCCCACCGCGAAGGCGGCGCCGAAGGGCTCCCGGCGGAAGAAGAGTTCCGCGGCCGCGGGGTCCCGGTGCCGCCCCGTCCGCCACAGCGCGTACGCCATCGTCAGGTGGTACAAGTCCGCCAACGGCGCCATCGGCGGAGCGGAGCGGGGCGGGGCGGGGAGAGAGCGGGGCAGCATGGGAGCGGGGCGGGGATGTGGGGACGTGGGGACACCTGGTGGGCATACGGGGTATGCGGTGGCTTCGAGGGGGTGTCTTGGTAGTTTAAGGAGAGGGACATAGGGGCACTTGGGGAAACAGGGCACTTGGTAGGGGACATTTCGGGATAGGAGGTGGCTTAGGGGGACACTTGGTGGCAGGCACAGGAGACACTTAGGGACATGGAGCACTTGGTAGCTGAGACAGGATGCACAGGGGACACAGGCAGCACTTGGTGGCCTTTGGGAACAGGGACATAGGGGACACGGGGTACACTGGGTGACTTGGGAGGGGACAGGGAGGGTGCTTGGTGGCTTAGGAGGGGCACAGGAGACACTTGGGGCTGGGGAGCACTTGGTGGCTTTTGAAGGACAGGGACACTGCGGATATTGGTGGTTTGGTGGGGATGTGAGGGGCACATGGGGCACTTGGTTGCTTGTTGGGGGGAGTCGGACACAGGGCACTCAATGGGATGGAGGCACACAAGGGGCATTTTGTGGCTTGGGGGGACAGTCGGTGGCACAGGATGCACTTGGTGGCTTAGGAGGGGACATAAGGGCATTTGGCTTAGGGAGGCACATGGGGAGGACTTGGTAGCCTGGGGGCACAGGGGAGCACTTGGAGACTTAGGGACAGAGTAGTGAGCACATGGTGGTTTTGCGTGACAGGGACATATGTGGGAGACTGGGCATGTGGTGGCTTGAGAGGGAGAGGAGCTTGATTGCACACACCTGGGGACACAGAGGCATCTAGGGGCTTAGAGGGAGACGTACAGAGCACTTGGTGGCTTGGGGAAACAGGCACATGGGGGGCAGCTGGTGACTTAAAGGGAGATCAGGAGCACAAGAGGGACAATTGGTGGCATGTGGTAGCTTAAAGGGGGATGGGGACACAGTGGTCACATGGTGGCTTTTAGGGACAGAGAGACAGGTGGCAATGAAGGGTTTAGGGGGACAAGAGGGACACCTGATGGCAGATAGGGAAAGTGCTTGAGGACACTTGGTAACTTGGGGCACACAGGCAGCACTTGGTGGCTTTGGAAGGTATGGAGGAAAGAGCTGGTGGCACTTTGTGTCTTAGGGGATACGGAGGTGACATAAGGCAGTGGAGACATGGGGCACACTGGGGGTAGAAGTGGACATGGCCCAGGGATACACAGGGCATGGAAGAACATAGGACACAGTGGACGGTAGCACATGGATGACCACAGACACCAGGGCATAAGAGAGATTGTCACAGGGCAGGCACAGAGCACTGCAGTGCCAGTTTTCCTGGCAGGGTGGAGTTGTCACTGCTTGGGTGGGTGCTGCTGCAGCTCCATCTGCGCTTACAGTGCAGCCACACAGTGCCTCCCCCTTGCTAGGTGTTGGCAGCTGGACCTTGGACTCTGGCACTGTGACACCTCATGAACACCTACAGTTCAAAATGTCACCTCCCCTTTCCATAGGCCAGACTCAGCAGAGACCTGGTTCTTCACAAGCCAAAGGACCTGCATTAGTGACCTGCTACAGGTAGCACAAACAGCAACCTGGAAACATAGGTACCTCCTCTTGTCTTTAGGTCTTTCCTTTTATCAAGAAGACGAGGGGAAATACCCCCAAAATCTTACAACACATCACTCTGGGGAAGTTGCACTTAACAGAGAAAGCCATCATCCAATCTGCACTCCTTGATCTTTTATTCGTTACAGTATCAAGAGAGGATAGGTTTGCTTCTAGATCTTGTTGAAAGCAGCAATGTCAACACTTTGCACCTGCAACACAGCAAGAGCAGCAGCAAGAGGTCACCAAGGTGTTTTCAGGAAGAAAGCATTCACAGTGGGGGAATTCCTCACAGCACACACTCGTTCTGCTCAAAATAGATTGAGCATTGCACAAGTCTTAGGCCAGCTCCCCAGCTGTTATAACACCCACCCTCAAGGGTCATAACAGGACACGAGTGTGCTAGCTACTGCATCAATCTTTAGATAGTTCCTTTAGGTCATCCTTTCCACCCTCCATTTCCACAGTAGTGGAGGCAGAATGGGGATGGAGGCACCTCCAGCCTTAACCACCAGGGTTGAACTCGTGCATTCCCACCCTGGTGCTGCCTAGGTTGAGTGTAAAAGCAAGAGTTTGATGGATGATGAGCAGAAAGTCTGCAGAATGGCTTTATAAAGCTCAAGAGAAGTACTTACATAGTCCTCGAACTTGGTGATCTCCTCCTCCAGGATGTCTGTCCCAACTTTGTCGTCCTCCACTACACACTGGATTTGGAGTTTCTTAATGCCATAACCCACTGGGACCAGCTTAGAGGCTCCCCACACGAGCCCATCCATTTGGACAGACCGCACGCACTCTTCCATCTTCGCCATGTCAGTTTCATCATCCCACTGCAAGCACAGGGAAAAGGAATTTAATGTTTTCCTGGAGGTCACATGAGAATGACAAAAATCACAGAACTGCAGGAGTTGGAGGAGAATTCCTGGGATCATCACATGCAACCCCTCTCCACTCCATGAGATGGATTCTTCTTGCATCAACACATCTGCTTTGGAACAGCACAAAGGCTGCAGATCCCACCTGCAATATCCCACCTCCCTCTGAACCCCTGTTTGGAAACGTGCAGGTCAAACCTTCAGCTCAGATACACAAGTGAGATGATTTGCAGCCTCACTCAGGAGCTCTCCCACTTCACCTACTCACCGGCTTCACGTCCAGAAGGATGGAAGATTTGGCAATAAGACCTGGTTTCTTGGCCTTCTTCTCTGCATACTGACGCAGTCTCTCCTCCCGCACTTTGGCAGCCTCTTGATCTTCCTCTTCGTCATCGCTGCCAAAAAGGTCAATGTCATCATCATCATCTTCCTCTGCAGCAGCTGGCTCAGCTTTCTTTGCAGGTGAAGCAGACGGCAGCTCTACTTTCTTGGACGGAACACTGAATGGTTCCACTTTCTTCAGGAAGGTGACATGCATTCAAGTTTGCAGTAAGGAAAACGGAGAGAAGAGTTTACATTGCTACAGACAGTAAGCACAGTCCGCAAGATGTGAAGAATCAGCCAACAGCCATCAACATAGGACACTGGACCAGAGGGACCTTTGAATTTGCCCAGCATGGCCATACTTCAATTCACAGAGCAAAAACAGTCAAGAGCTGATCCTTCTCTTAAGGGCTGACTGGTTCAGAATATCTAGAGCACGAGCAGAAGAGCAGCTGAGAACCTGGCCTCACAGATCAGCCTGGCTGCATGCCGCAAGGCCACTATTTATCTAGAGGAGACCATACACTGCCTCGAAGACTCTTGGAGGTGAACTGCTTGTCTCTTTCCACTCAAATGGAAAACATGCTATTTTCCAGGATGCTGTAAATCTACAGATTGACAAGCAAATTCCTACCAAAGGATTTACTGAAATTTATTTTCTCCCTCAACAAGAAAGGAGAAGGCACTAGCAACTGAGCACCTTCCCCAAGCATGAGCTTCCTTGCTTGTCTTCAGGTGCACTGTTTCCTTCTGCACATACTGCTTTGGGAAAGATAAGGCAGCTGCCAGAACTGCTGGGAAAGCTGCAACAATCTCATCCTAACTACAGGCATCTCTCCATCCTCAGCACTGAGACAGACCTTGGAAGCGACATGGAACTTTGTGACAATAAAGCAGCACTTTGCTGAGACTCACCTGCGTTGGTGGAACTGGTGAGGGTTGGTGGGAGGTAGATTTTTCCAGAGCATTCAGGCGGCTTTCCAGCTTGAAGATGGCCTTCTGGAGATCTGCAACAACTGCAAGAAGTGGGGGGGGGGGGGGGGATGAGGGAAGGGAGGTTAGAAACTTGCTCATAGGCTCTGCATCAACTCTCATGTCAGGGCAAATTACCCCAACCAGTTTGCTTATATGACAGAGAATTCTCCTACTTACCACTGTGAAGGTTTTGATTTTCTACCTCCAGGTGAGAGATTCTGGAAAGAAGTTCATTTTGGTCACCAGGCCCAGAAGAACTTGTGCTTGCACTCTGCAACAAGGAAAATGGAAATGAAACCAATCTGTTAACCTACTCCCATGCTCAGTGGTTCAGTGAAACAAAACAGAGTCAAACCTTTGGGGAAGAAAATTTAAGAACTAAGCTAAGAACACGGACATTTTATCTGACAGCTTTAAAGAAAATATGCTAGCTCGATATAATGAAGCATGAAGCATCAAGAAGTTCCATCTGGCAATGATGAGCAAAGGATGAAGTCATTCCCTGCAGTCTCAGATCATCACTGAACACCACAAAATGTTTTGAAAGTTATCACACTGAGTCCCTTCTATGGGGCAGGTGTCTCCTCTTACAGATGAGCTGAGGCACAGAGCACAGAAATGACCTGCTCACGTCACACAGCAAGTCACTGCAAAAGCTACAAAGAGATCACAGCATTTCTACACTCCCACCTTCCGCAGTCCAGCCTTCAGTTCCTCTCAAAGCAACTTAAACTTACTTGAACACACCCTGAGGGAGCAATTATACTGATTCAGCTTCAAATGCATTTGGTTTAACAGCAAAAAGGGCTTATCTGTAACTTTAGATCAGTGAAAAAGAAAGAAAATAAGAGTCCTTCATGCTTCAAGTGCCATTTATAACTGAACACAATAGTGAAAATTTATATTCTTCCAAGTGCACTCTGCAGATAATAATGTTGTTTTCAGTCACAGCTGACAAGCTGTCACTAAAGATGAAGAGAGAGGAATATGGGGAAATGGAAAACAGGTCTGGGAGATGCAGAGCCCTGGGAGAGGACTCTCTTACAGGATGCACAGAGCAGAGGGAGATGCTCTGAGCAGGAATGTCAGAGACCTTTCTCCACCCACCCACAGAAGGGACAGGGACCAGAGGTCAAAATCACCACAAAATCCATATTTGCAGGCCATCAAGGCTCAGTAACGGAAGTGCAAATCTGCAGTTCCTAAATGCCTCATTAGTAAGGCCCTGTTGGGTGAACTACAACCATGTGCCAAAGGATAAATGCTCCTTGTTGAAAAGAATCAGAAGTTGGCCCACGTCTGCACCGCTGCCTCCTCTCATATCACACAACCAGCTCTACTCATGCACAGAGGACTTACAGTTGAGCGGCCTGACTGCCTCTTTTGACGGGCAGGAGCTTCCTTACTACGTGGAACTGTCTTCTGCTGGAAAGGGCGAAAAGTTTGGGGGATATTTGGTTCAACAAAGAAGACAGAAAAGCATTTCACTCATGCTGGAGGAGTGCAGGAAGCAGATCGACATGCAGGCAGGTTGGTCAAACAACGAGTTAACGTCACACCAACTCCACACTGAACAAAGCCTGCATAAAACCAGCCATCCATGAGCTCTGCCATCTTCGTGCTGCACATCTGGGTGCTTGCAGGAAGTCACACAGCAGAGTGGCAGAGCTAAAGGTTACAGCCTTCGTCATTTCCCCACCTGTGAGGTCACGGATGCATGCATTACTGCAGCACACACCATGGTCTTAACTAAGTGTCCATGCATGGTGTAATACCCTACAGGCAGAAACACATGCAAAGTTACAAGACTCCCAGCAGGTGTCCAATTACCACTGATGACCTTCTCTTAGAGAGGAGGAAGGCAACACAACACTCATTCCACACCCAACAACTCAATGGTGTTGGTTTCCACCCTTGCATTGCTAGCCACAGTGGGCTCATCGCATCAGATGAACAATAGATTTATGCACCAAAGGCAAAAATTAAATTGCAGGTGGGCTCATTGCCTGACCTCTTCCTGTTTTACATATATCATCCAAGGTGCAACTTCATGCAAGGGCCAAGGTCTACGGTAATTCAATGAGAAGACTGAAATCTGGCAGGAGTCACACCCATTCCCACACCAAAGAAGTACTTTTATACTCATGATCAACACATATACAGGAGCTGTCACCTGCAAGGAGAGATGCAGCCCCCTGACAGCACCCTGCTGATTCAGCAGAGCAATGCAGCTTTTGGCAGTTTGAAGCTCTCATCACATTTCTGAGACACAACACCAAAGCATTTAAGCAGGCTCTGTGCTTACCAAGAAAGGATGTAGCTATGGCTTGCAATAAGACAAGAGGGCTTTGAAACCAGACTGCATGACAACACTGATCCAAGATCCCAATTCTGGAAGGTGGTCATGTCCCAATTAAATAAGCTATGAAAAGTGTCCCACAGGAATCTGTGGGCTTCCCCCTGAGCTGAGGATGCTGTAAAACTTTTAGAGATGTGGTCACCAGCAGAAGCTGCAGATTACCTGCAGTGTTTTTTTTTTTTTCTATGCACACCCAGGAGTTTTTTCCTCTTCTGACTCAACTGTGCCAAAAGGGAGCTCAACACAACTGTTTGTGAATTATATAAAGGACAGAAATTCAAAAGCCCAAAGGTGGGGGAGTTCCAGAGCATCACTTCAGCTATTTCCTGTACATTATCCCACAGCTGCAGCTCTTAATGTTTTCCAACACCTGGCCCTCTCTGAAATTTGACTCTAAAACAAACTAAGAATCAGAGACAAAAACAGCAATGAAGAAGAAAAGCTGGCAAAGGTTACACTTCTCCATTATCAGCTGAAAGACTAATTTATGTCAGGACTGCAACAGCTCAGAGTTCTTCCTCTGCTAACAGAGGCAGATGGAAAGCTGGCACTTCTCTCCAAGAAGGATCTGGAGGTATCAGCCCTTACCCTTAATGTGTAAACCAGCTGCAAAGTACAGCATGCAGCTTTTACCAACTATGTTCCAGATTGCATAACACATAGGTTCTCCAGTCCCAGCTCCCAAAGCACTCACTGCTTCATACAAAAAACAAACCTATTTCTTGCATGCAGAGGTGCAGCACCTCTCCCCTTCAGCTCAGCCTACCTGAGCTTGGAAAATACAGAAGGTTTGGCCATACACCACACTGAAAATACATCACATTTGATAACTAGAAGAGGCTTTCACCTGTGTAATGCCAGCAGGATGGGTCCTGGTTGGTTTCTGAACGTGGCCTCCAAGCACTTTTGCAATAACAGAGGTGCGTGCACAGCTTTGAAGCAAATCCAGGAACCACACAAATACAGGGGGCTTTGCAACAGAGCAAACTGGGACAGAGCACTAAGAACTTCAGAATTCCACACCAGCACCCATTCATTACAGCCCCATGGAAGGGTTTAGGAAGTGGGAGCTCAGCTACCAGCTCTGCTGGACTTGCTGATGATGCTGGACAAGTCATTCCTTCCTGTGCCTCGTGACCCCATCTGTAAGATCTCACCACCTGAGGTCTCAACACCATCAGCTGCAGCACATGTTGAAAACTTGGCCTGGGAAAGCATTAGTGATGTAGCAGAGGTCAGCTGCAGTGATTGCTGAAAGCAAGGATGACCATGCAAAGCATGTTGAAAGGTATGTGCAAACAAATGTTTCTGGCATCAGAGTTTTGTGCTCTCCTTCAGGAGGTACAGAAGCAGTGCCCAAACCCTTCCAGTGCTCCATCACACACTGCACAACACCAAACTCCAGGCCTGCTCTATGGGATGGCTGTCCAGGATTAAAAATAACTGTTCAGAAACAAAAGCTATAAAAGCTGACGGTTCAGGCTGATTTCTCAGCAGCTCACTCTTTCTAACCTGCACATGGAAACAGAAGACCTAACTGTGGCTTACTGCTTTATGTCCCAGGGCCAGGGTATGGCCATGGGTTGAAAAAGCAAAGAAATAAGCTCTGTGGGATGGTCTGAATAAGGCACAATCTGTAAAATGGGATCAAGGAGGAGACCACTGCCATATGCTCGACTTTTACAAGAAGCTCCATACTTCGGGAGCAGATTGGAGCGCATGATGCTTTCCCTAACACAGTTATGTAGAACAATGCTTTTCCTTCAAACCTGAAAAAAAAAAATCAAACCCTCTGTTTACAACAACCCAGATTCCAATTTTTAGATGCTGTGGTCAAATCCTGGCCTTAAATCCTCCAACCCACTGAGTCTTCTTCACAGGCAGCAAGAAACAGAACAGTTTTTGATATTCAACACTGGACTCCTGTTGAGGCTTAACATACTTTATATTCTCAGCACTGTTCTGGCTTTGGTCTGGTGCTTTGCCAGTTCTCCTAGCCTTCCCTACGATAGGACTTGGCTAACACAAGCTGACACGCTTCTCATATGAAGGAGCTCACTAAGCAGGAGGCACAGGCCAGAATAAGAAGCTCCTCAGGCTGAGCTCAGTCTCTAGCAAACCACAAGGTCATCCTGCAAGATGAGAACACACCTGCAGGGCAGACCAGCAGCACTGCCAGGACATTTGTGTTTAGGTTTCCTGGCCCTGCTCACCACATCCAGGCTCTCTTCCTGCAGCCTGCAGGTTTTGGAGGAAACAGATGTTAGATCTTGCTTGATTTGATAAGGTCTGAAACGCTTTATTTGCAACAGGTTTTCCACCCTTGGTGGAAATAGAATGGGGGTTCACTTCCCCACCTATCTGCCTCACTAAAGTCCAAGCTAAAAGTCTTACATGGGGGCTGTTAATTTCTACTGAATGCCCAGGGTATTATTTTCCCCACTTCCCTGAGCTGTTGGCTGAAATACTGATGCTGAAGTCAGAAATTAGCATTAAGAAGCTTCCAGGCACCTCCCTCCTCTTCAGTAAGATGTCCCAACTTCCCAATGATTCCAACGCTGTGTTCAGAACCACCAAATCCAACCACAGCGAAGCTCACCCTTTCCCAGCAGCCTTGCTATCAATACACCCCACTGCTCCTGCATCCAAGCTTCCAGTGCAGCACTTGGATCACTCGCACAAACAGTTGCAGAAGCTGCTTTTGTAATGTCAAGTTCCAGAGGAACAGTGAGATCACCATGGGAAAAGCAATTAGCCTAACTCCTTTGTATTCACCCCAAATACACAGCTTCTTACTGCTTGTGCTAAAGAGGAACATGAAATATTCACCTTGAAAAGCGCTCAATTCCTTGTTAGATTTAGAAATAACTCCCAAGAGGGAGTTACAAGGCCAAATCAGTACAGATAAAGGATGGATATCCTCAGATGGAAGATATGTTCAAGTATGCAGAGGTCAGAAATCAGGACACGTGTCATATTCTACTTCTGATTTTTTCTCTTCACCCATAAAACCAGAACACTTTTCAATCTAAGCTGCCAGCTTCCTGCTGAAAAGAATTAATTACAACAGTGCTGCCTGTTATATCCAGTCACCTATCAGCACAGAAACACCTCCAGCAATACATAACTCTGAACTTTCATGGGATGGTCCAGGCTTGGAGCCAGCAGGCAGGATGAATTCCCTGGCTGCAGCAGATAGAAGACACCATTTTTTTGCACATACCCTAAACTGAAAGCAAAACAGGAAAGGGAAGGTGGCAGCTCAGTGTACCCCAAGAGAGACCAATTCTGCTGGCAGCTCAGTGCTTTGCTGCCCAGCAAGGTGGTTTTAACAGTGAATTGTTAAGTGTTGTGTGAATAAACTCTAACACCCACCAAGAGAAAAAAGTAAAGAAATGCAGTTGAAGAATTTAGTCCCAAATCCAGCTATAGTTTTAAAAGCACTACAAGGTCAGCAAGCAGCGTGCACTCAGGTAGCAACGGTGCCCCTGGTCAGATGGTGCTATATCCTGGTGGTACACAGCGCTGCACACCTTACTCATCTCCTCTGACTTAAAAATAAGAAGCCACACCATCTACGAAGTGGTCACAGCGGAGTTCTGTGAGATGCACCACAGCTAAAAATGGTTGCAGGAAGCCAGCTGGTGAGAGCTCGGGTACTCACTCCGGCCAGCGATTTCTGGATATTCTCCCTGGCTCTGGCAATGTCGCGGAGGATCGTGCTGGCTCCGTTCTCCTGCAAACAGTGCAGAAAGAACCAAGATTTTCTTTAAAAAAAATAGGAAACATGGGAAATTGGTAAGGGAGCTTTAAAGGCAAAAAAAAAAAGGGTAATTATAGGGGAGGGTTCCTTCTAATGATTCAGAAAGTATTGCTAAATTAGCTGCAAGGAAGATTGGTTCTTAATCAAGCAGCACACATCAGACACTTTTGTCCACACAACAGATCATGTGTCCAGAGATCACCCAGTCAAGGGCTTTCGAAATTCTGTTCTTACCCTGCACAGTTCGCAGGCACATGGCTGGAGTCACCTCTGTGCTCTTTAGGGATTACCATTAGGCAGCCCCTTTTTTTTTTTTTTTTAATATTACCTGTCTCTGCATTCAGGCAAGAAGTGACAATCCTAACTAAAGCCTTTAATCCAGCGAAGTATATCCCAGGGCACAGCCATACACTTTTTTCCCCCCTCATTTTCCTGCTCACTTGATGGGGAGGATTCCCCTCCTAGCACATAAACTCATTTTCCAGGATCCATTCACTCCTCATCTCTTCCAGACTGTAACCCCATGAGCAAGATCTGTGATATGAAACTGCCCACAAGCCTCTGCCATACAGCCTGGGCAAACACCAGCCTGAACACATCCAGGTGGATAATCACTGAGAGGCTGCAGACAGGTTTTAAGGACCACAGACCTTTTCCTTAGCAAAGAAGTGGATGCAAGAACACTACAGCACCTCCATCAGAGCCTTCACATCACCTCTTGGAGGCAAAATTTCCTTATGTAGCACAAAAAATGTATTCTTCCTTCCGCAATCCCCCCCCCCAAATCTCTTTAACATTTGCTTCAGATGATTACCTACAGCTTCTAATTTTTATGCAAGTATCCCTGACGCTGTGCCACCACTATCCTAGCACAAGCAGCAGGAACAGACAGAGCATGCCTAGAAGTTACTAGTGAAGCAAGCTTCCCCTAGAACACCTGCAGGACAGCCACATAAATCACTAAGCAGCTTTCCACATCACCAGCTAAGTGCATAAGCAGTTAACAGCTTTTTACATTGCAGGAAGAGGTTCTAGTAGCTCTGTGCTTTAAAAGGCCATAGTTTGGGACTAAGAATTGTGTGAACTATTTTAGCTCAGGTGCGTTGCAGCAGCACCGTGCTCCCATTCCACCTGCTCTCCCCAGCTCAGTGCTGTGACACAGTTTTCCTGCATCATAGGATGCAGTACAAAGAGAGGAATGTAATTCCTGGTCAATTTGGAGTCATGGCACCTTCACAGAATCATAAAGGTTGGAAAAGACCTCTGAGATCATCTCGTCCAACCTTTCTTTCAACATCAAGCATCATATATATTCAACATAAGCCTTGCCAAGAAAAGCTTAGTAGCTCCAAAACCACAGTAAAACAGCACCTTCACAAGGGCACCCGATCCCCCAGCACACTGCTTGTACTGGAGAAGTCCTGGTGCACAAACAGTAGACAAAGACAAAACGGGGCGGGCTTAGTGAGCCTCTCACACTTGGAAAAAAAACAACATTCAGAGTGGAAATAATGCAGAAGAACACATCCAGGTGGACAGTGCCCTTCTGCATTAAGGCTCCAGCACACCTGAGAGCACATTACCTGCTGTTGTGAAGAGCTGCCAGCCGGCCCATTCACCTGCTGCTCGTAGTACCTTCTCTCAGCATCGTCATACTTAAACTTCTCAAACCAGATCTTCTCACTCGAAAGGAAGTCAGCTGCCATTTTTCTGCAGAGGGAGGAAAAGGAATGAAGTGAGCTCCTAGGAGCGCTTCAGGTGAGCAGCTTGCCATGGGATTTTGAGAGCAGTGCTGTCTACCCCGCAGAGCTGTGGCTGCAGCTTTCTGCTGAGCAGTTCCCCCCTCTGGTGGGAAGCTTTAAGTAAACAGGATCCTATTAGGAAAGCAGGGCAGGCTAATCAGCCACCCATCTGCCTGACCTGCATTTAGCAAAAGGGCACTGGGAGGGCACAATAAATCAGCTGATCTGTACCACCTTCCAGCAAAGAGCTTCCCAGGGAGGATTTTCTAGATCATGTTCAACACACGCTGGAATCTACCACTAAGAAAGATGTCTTGGGCATGAGACAGATAGAGAATAATGCTCTTAGTGCTGAAACCAAAGACAGGAGAACCAAGCCACAGCCAGGCAGCTCCTGATCCTACAGGTCACAAATTTCAACAAATTTCAGTTTTCCTTGAATAAGGCTCTGAACTGTTGGCTGTCAGTGCAAGCTTCCACCCAGCCATGCAATGCTTTGCTGCATGCAGAAGCCCACCTGCTGCAAGGACAAAGCACCACAACAAAGTCACACTGTGACCAGGCTCTACCACACAACTCTGAGGAAGCAACACAGCCCCTCCCCAACCCAATGCAGCCCTTCCTCATCAGCTCTCCAACAAACATTTCCAATGAAGCCAATGGAAGAGTGTTTTGGAAAACATTCATCCTCATCACCCACCCATTCCAAAGACACCAGTATGGGTAACCTGCATTGAAACCACTGCCAACACTCAACGCTGCCAGCCCCTGCTCAAGATGAACTAACTCGTTCTGGCCAACTTGGAAGCTTATCTATAAACACCAATCCATATCACTTGATGTAAAGATCTTACTTTTCCAACAAATACTAGCTCTGGAATCTCCTTTTTTTTTTTCCACCAAATACATCAGTCTCTACCGTAGCACTACAAAATAACTTTAAAGCAGCAGCCCTCAGCCAGGCTCCCATGTCATTACAGCAAACTGGGGGGTTCAGACAGTCATGCAGAAAAGCACAGATTTAACAGAAAGCACAGCATCGTACTGCATCTTATCCAAGACTTAACAATGGAAGCTTTTATAAATCAGTTCAAGGACAGAAAGGTTTATCTACAATTCATAACTACAAAGGCCATCTACAATGAGAAGCACTTCCCGACCACCCACACCTGAGCACCAAATAGGCTGGAATCCAGCTGGCTTGCAGAACAAATGATTTAATAAACCAGTAAGGCAAACTTTCCCCTTTCTGAAGGGGGTTTCCCAACTCCCCATCCCACAAACAACCCAGGAGCAGCCTCTCCCAACAGCACAACACACGCTCAGTCCCACGGACACAAAGGACGCTCATCTTCTACACATGCAAATTCCTTCAGCTCAATCCTGACCCAGTTTCGCATGTGTGTTACCCCCAGAATAAACTTCTCCTACTTCTTTTCTGGCGCAGGTACACTCAAACCCTCAGCAGCCGGCTGGGATTCCACAACTGCGGGTTGCGGCATCCCCACGTTCTCTTCTGCTCTTGACATTTTCAGAGCTTCAGCCGCGTAGTAGCGCGACTCAGCACTGTCGTACATCATCTTGTTGAGCCACACACGCTCACTGTCCTCATGCAGGAAGAAGGAGGTGGGTGGAGGGAGCTGAGAGCTGCTAATGAGCTCCACGTGTTCAGTGCCTGCTTGCACCCCAGCGCTGGGGCTCTTCTCAACCTTCTGGTGGTTCTCTGAGGCCTGGGGGGAGCCTGGCGGGTGACTATTGAACATGTTCTCGTAGAAGCTTTTCTCAGCGCCGTCGTAGAGAGGTTTCTCCAACCACACCTCTGACATGAGAGCTTGCAAGCTGGAAGCCTGTGGTTTACCGTTGACCGTCGGCTCAGCAGAGCGAGGCAAGCTGCTAGCGATGGAAGCGGAATTAATGACATCAGGAGCTAAGCTCGGTGTAGCAGGCGTAGGCAGGGCTGTCACATAGCCTTCATCCGGCGTTCCCAGCCCAATGTTCCCACTGTCTGAGCACACAGTGGGGATGGCAAGGACGTTTGGAGGAACAAAGAACTGAGACCTTTCAAGGAACACCTTCTCAGCCTTATCAAAGTCCAACTTGTTGACCCAGATGCCCTGAACGACATGGTGACACGCACTCAGGATGCCGTGGGAGCAGGACAGGGCTGCTGGAAGCATCCATGGCTTGGGAGCATCTTGGACAGCTTCTGACTCAGGCAGCTCAGTCTCTGCTGCCTCTTGGTATTGACAATCCACTAGTCTTTTCCTATACAAGTTCTCAGCACGATCATACAAAGGCTTGTCAAACCACACGCTGTCAGCTAATAAACCGCTCAAAACAGAGTCCATCTTGGAGACCATATTTTTGGGTTTGGGAGAACGCTTCCTCTTCCTTTGTTTCTTGCCGTTTTTGCCTCTCTTCAGGTCTCCCTTGAATTCACCTTCAGCAGAGTCATCATTGCAGACCCCATTGACAGCCTCCAGCTCCAGGCACTCCTCTGGGGCCACGGTGGCCAACATTGCTTCTCTTTCATAATGCAGTCTCTCCGCTTCATCGTATTTGTGCTTGTCTACCCACACCTTTTCTATGGGGCAGGGAGGCTTCCTCGTCCTCATCTTCCAAAGAGTGGCAGCATTAAGAGATAAGCACAACAATGTAGTTGCAGCAAGACTCAATCAAGCGAGGGCATGCACTAGATTTTAGTACTTTAAGCTCTGTAAGTGTCAAAAGCCAATATTATTCACCTGAAGGAGCCTAAGCATTTAGTTAAATTACTGTTAATTACAAATTGTAGCTCAAGGAGATTAAACTGCCTTCATTTTTCCACGTAGGTAGGCTAGCCCTCAATTACCTGTTAGGTGTTGTCAACCGGGCACCGCTTTGGGAAGATATGCTTAAAAAAAAAAAAAGGATGCCCTAATTCTTGAGTCTATTTAGAGGTCATTGCTTACACCGATTTGTGCTCTGCCTCTGGAAAGCCAACAGAGGGAGCTGATAGCACAACTTTGGTTCCAAATCCCCAGGTACCACCCATGAAAAGCAACCAAGAGCTGGAGATCACGCTTTCCCAAAAAATCTACTCAAGCTAATAAAACACTGAGTGTGCTTTGCGTTTTCCTCCTCTAAACATAATTTATTAGGGGAAAAAAATATGTAGCTTAAAAATAGTAAAGCACTGCAGCATTATATTACATCTCCCTTAAAAGAATCTTTACACGAGCACCAATTTAAATGCAGTTCTCAGAGAGTAGCATTGAGGTGAGGCAACACCTGCCAGAGCAACACCTGCATTTCATTTGGTGGAGAAGAAAACGATTCAATGATGCAAATAAAGAGTATTTTGCTGTGCAAAATAGTTCTGCAGTGCACACGTTCTGAAATTGTGTCCATCCAGGCCTGGTGCAGAAAATGATCAGCACAAAACCCACAAGTGAAACTACATGCTAGGACGTGTAGCTAAAGCATGAAGGCAAAACATTTGGATTTTTCTGTTGCTTAGATCAGTAAGGACTCCTAAACAGAACATCAGGGTTCTGCATTTGTCTGTCATGCTGTTTGGCTTCAGATTCGCATTCATTAGAGTCATCCCAAGGAAAAAAACACAAGCTACAAGCAAATCAAGATCCTTTACTGGGAATACCTTGATAACCCAAAGCAGGTGTTATCACAGTCCAAAGTCATCATTTTCCAGTAGAAATCTGAAAGTCGTGCAATAATCTGTCCAGAAAACCATTGGTAAAGCTGTAGGCCCCTGTCTTTATGCCCCATTTCCCAAAAGTGCCAAACCAAATGCCAGCTGCAGAGTACTTACTTTTTTAGTTCCTGTGAGAGCAATAAGGAAAAATATGAAGTTTAGAGAAATGGCCAAGTTTCAGAGATTAGGCAAGGACACAACCAACAGCCAATTAACTCCCCCTTCAAATGCACAGCACATTTCATATTTCATCAAACATACAGCCAGTTAACTCTCCAGAGCCATGCATCCTTACCAAGACAGCCACCCAGTTACCTTCAGTTTTAAATAACCAACAATAAAAGACAAAAACCAGATTCACAATGAAGTTTACAAACAAGAATGGGGAAAACATTATTTTTGCTCTGCATTCACCAGTTCTTCCAGAGAAAAGGCAGTCACAAAGGCTTTCACTACACAACAGTGGCTTTAGCTACACAAACCATCGCGTCTGCTGGTGCAGACCTCTGCTTCAGCCCGTTAATTCCAGATCAGAGCACCACCAGCTCTCCCAAAATACATATTCTTCAACCAGCAACAGTTTTGCACAACCTATCAGGTGTTCTACAAAGCACAAAACAACAAAGCTAATCCTGTTACTAATACTTATCAATGCCAAGTCATGAAATGCTCTCAAGTAACTCAGGTCAATGCTTAGCTGTCCCATAAACTAATACACAAGAACTTACAAAAGCCCAAAAGACAACTTTTTAGTTGTATCTGCTGCTTCAGAGCTTTGGTTCTGGTATTTGTTGTCAACAAATTCCTGCTTATTTTAAGGCAGAACAAATCCGTGCAGTGCTTCCACTGCTGCAGGACAATACCTAAAGTTACTCTTGTTCTGTAAATCCAACGTAAGCTTTGGCCTTAAGCTATTTGGCTGCATTATCCCCTGAAATCTAGCTACTTATTAAGAAGTCCATAAAACCAAAGCACATAATACATTAGCCTAAGGCTGTCACCAAAAACAAAAAAAGAAAGTTCAGTCCACTCTGCTTACTGGTTGATGGAAGCCACTACTTTTTCTCTGTCCAGGAGAACACTACATTTCTCCTAACTTGAGAGCCTGTAAAATAAATACATCAATCTTCTTCCCCAGAGTCAAGTTATAAAGATGTTAGCAGCAGCTCCCCAGAGGCAACTTGCATTAGATCTTGCAGAATTTCCTGCACTGGAGGTCAACTGTCATTTTAATCTCAGCTGCTGCCAGGCTGACCTGTCTGATGCCAACAACGCACAGCAATGAGGCAGTGCCACAGCTGAACAAAGCTCTCCCACAAATTAAGCCACACTGAGCTGTTAAAAGTGTTTCCTGCAGCCTTGAAAAGTCTCTTTAGATGAGCACAAGTAGCACATCTCACCCAGCTCTGACTTCTGGAGGGGAGTGACAGCTGCTTTCTGCAAGTCATAACCAAGAGAGTAAGATTACAAACAGTTTAGTCCCCTGGCAATCAGAGATGGCATTAAAAAAAAAATGAGTGTCAGGTGGCAGCAGGAGGATGAGGACACATTGCAGCTTCCTGTAGGACACCTCTGTGCTCCCCAGGAAGTACGAGCTGTAGGAAAAACCCCAAGGACTATACAGGAACAGAATGATTTCTGCAGGTCCAAGAAAAAGAAAACATGAACACTGTCTAGTATTGATGCTTTCTTGGTTTAACTCCCTGAATTGGCTCTTTCCTGAATCAGAAGAGCAGTACAAAACAGCTGGACACAGTCAGGAGAGGAACCACATCCATCAGGTCACTCTGCTATAAAAGCAGCAGCTCCACACCAACCTTTATCCAGGGAAACAACAGTGACACCCAACCCCGATCACCTAACACCTCAACTCTTCGCTCTCAGCAACAACACTGCTGACTGCCAATGACAACACAACCAAGGGCACAGGAAATCAGCAGCAGGGAGAGACAGAAGTGGTCACCTTCACAAAGAACAGTAAATTGAAAGCAAGCAGAACAGGAAAAAAAGGCATACCTGCAAGGTCAGGGAGAAAGAGGGCACACCTGAAAAAGGAGAGGAAAGAATTACAGCCATACACCCCAGCAAAGGCATTTTCTCCTCCATACAGGAAATTAAATTAGAATCAATTTCAAAACATCAGTGATTTAGATGTGAAAGAACAGATCCCCATGGATTTTAGTGGGGCAGAAGGAAGGAGTGACACACAGCAGCAGCCTCAGCAGCTCAAGTTATCTCTGCAACACTCTGCAAGCCCCAAGAGAGGACGTCAGCAGCCTCAGCCCTGTCTTGCTGCCAAAAACACAGCTCTGGAATGGCCACTTCCTGAGTCAGCTATCATGGAAAGAAAAGGAAAAGCAGCAATACGGGCATTAAAAAAGTTAGAGGGGTTGGGAACAGCAGCATGTGGAGTGGGTAAAGTGAGATAATCTGATACCAGGTGGTGGAAAGGGTGAAGGGATGCAGGAAGAGCTTAACACAGCAGAGCAGAATGCAGCAGCATGACCCATGCCAAGTTCTGCCCATTAACGGAGCAAGGATGATGTAGGAATTCAATGCTGCAGGACTCCCAGCTCCAAACTAAACACAGGTAAGGGGAAGCCCCGCACAGAGCTGGGAGAAAAGCCACAGGTAATGGGGTGCTCTCACATCCATCTCCCTACAACCTGTGACCCCACAGAGGTGGAAGAAGCCTGAACTCTCCTTTCCTTAAAGCTGAGGAAGAAGATAAAGGTAACAGATAACAAAGGTCTCCCCACATCCTTCTGAGAAAGGAGAAGAAGATCTTAAAGATAACCAAGGACCCTCCCACCACCTTGTTTTTGGGATACGTGACAGCATAAATGACATAAAGCCTCCTCACATCCTCTTTTTTGGGGGGATGTGGGGGTATAAGGACCCTGAAGTCCCCCCACATCCTCCTTTTTGTGGGGATATGGAGTACAAATGACTTAAAACTGGGAAAGCCCTCCCAGACCCTAACCCCACATCTCTTGGGGAGGCAGCGAAGGACGAAGGGACCACGGGGAGAGCCCTCCGAAATGAGGAGGAACCCGAGAGGGGAAGCACTCACCGGCAATACTGGGCCCCCACGCGCGTTACCACTCCGCTCGGCCTCCGCGGGGCAAAAGGAGAGCACGGCCCAGCGTGCGGGGCATTGTGGGGGCGGAGCGGACCACTCGCGGCGGCAGCGCGGGGGGGGATAAAAAAAAATACTGCGTGCGTTTTGCCCTTGAAATGCAGTAATCGATAATTACACCTTCTTTAATAGATTTATAAAGCCTTATGGAGAGCGTGAGATGAGAGAAGGGAAAGGAAAGAGGTGGAAAAAGGAAGGGTGAAAAAGAAAATCCCCCCCTTGCGCATAGAGTGGTACATTCCACAGGCATAGGGAATGCATAGGGAGAGTCCAACTTCGCGAGAGGGCGGGGGGAGAGCGGAGCGGTCTAAGCGCAGGGAGAGGGGTGCGCGCATGCGCTGTACGCGCCGCCCCGCCCTTCCCGGCCGCCTCCGGGGGTCGGAGCGGAGACAAAGGGCGGCTCCGCCCCGCTCCGCCCCGCCCCGCTTATAACGCGCACCGCTAAAAAAAAAAACACCCCCAAACAACAAAATAATAGTAATCCCCGCACCGCATGGCTGCTCCATGGCTGGGGAGGAAGAGGAGGTGGGTGGGGGAGCGGCTGGCATGGCGGGAGGGCAGCAGGGCGGTGGTGGTGGTGGTGGTGGCGGCGGCGGCAGCAGCAGTAGCAGCGGCAGCAGCAGCAGCAGCAGCAGCTCCGATGGTGGTAGCACTTCCAATGGCAGAGGCACCTCCAGTGGTGGTGGTGGTGGCACCTCCAGTGGCGGTGGCATCTCCTCTGACAGTGGCACCTCCAGTGGTGGTGGCATTTCCAATAGTTGTGGCACCTCCAATGGTTGTGTTGGTGGTGGCACCTCTGATGGAAGAGGTGGCGGTGGTGGCATCTCCAGTGGTGGCAGTGTTGGGGTGTCAATGAAGATGGCGTTCCGCCGAGCGTACTCCATCAAGGACAAGCTGCATGCCATTGAGCGGGTAAAGAAAGGAGAGCGGCAAGCTTCGGTGTGCCGGGCTTTTGGGGTGCCGGGGGGAACCCTACGGGGTTGGCTGAAGGACGAAGCCAAGCTGCGTTGGTTCCTTGAGCAGCTGGGTGGAGAGGTGGGCACCCAACGCAAGAAGATGCGGTTGGCCAATGAAGAGGAAATTGACCGCGCTGTCTATGCGTGGTTCCTCGCACTCCGACAGCATGGTGTGCCACTCTCTGGGCCTCTCATCCAAGCTCAAGCAGAAGCCTTTGCCCGTCAGATCTATGGCCCCGAGTGTACCTTCAAGGCAAGTCATGGTTGGTTCTGGCGTTGGCAGAAGCGTCATGGCATCTCCAGTCAACGCATCTATGGCGAAGGCGCTCCACAGGCTGAACCCGAACGCACTTCCATTGCCCATCCCAACCTTCCACCAACACCGGGTTCTGACACTGGAGGTTATGGGGATGAACAGATCTACAACGCCAACGTCACTGGGCTCTACTGGAAGCTGCTCCCCGGGCGGACAGCTCCTCGCCAACGTGTCACTGTGCTCTTGGCTGCCAACTTGACTGGTACCCACAAACTGAAGCCATTGGTGGTCGGAGGTCTTCGTGATCCCCCCAGCCTCTGTCATCACAACCAGGAGAAATTCCCCGCGGGGTATCGCTACAGCCCTGAAGCTAGATTGGGGCCAGCCCTTCTCCAGGTTTGGTTTTTTGAGGATTTTGTGCCGTGTGTCAAACGCTACCTACGTCGGAGCTGCCTCCAGCAGAAGGCTGTGCTGCTTCTCACCTCCCCACCATCATCTGGGGGTTGTCATGAGGATCTCCCCCATCTTCAGACCCCCGATGGCTCCATCCGTGCTCTTTTCCTCTCCAAAAGCCCAAGTGGGAGCAGTTCCACTGGAGGAGGCAGCCGAATCCCGGCCCCATTGGAACAAGGAGTGGTGTCAGCCTTCAAGCAGCTCTACAAGCGGGAACTGCTGCGCTTGGCCATCAGCGCTGGTGGCCCTGTGGATTTTGCACGTTCCTTCCTCCTCAAGGACATGCTCTATTTGGCTGGCCTCTCTTGGGACCTCATCCCTCCCAATGCCATTGAGAAATGTTGGTTGTTGGGACTGCGTGCGGCCTTCGAGCCCCAACCCAGGGAGGAAGAGCGAGGAGGAGGAGGAGATTGTGCAACCGGAGAGGAAGGCAATGGAGACAGCAAAGTTTTCAGCGATTTGACCCAGCTGGCTGCATTGGCCTACAAACGTTTGGCTCCCGAGGAGGTGGCCAACTGGCTGCACTTGGATGATATGGTCCCAGGGACAGGGGAGGATGATGAGGATGAGGACGCCATGGAGGAAGGCCCTGGAGGATGCAAGGAGGAAGAGGAAGGAGCTGGTGGAGGGGGTAATGGGGCTGGAGAAGAGGGATCCCCGTTGATGCCCACGGCCCATGAAGCCATCAGAGGTCTGGAGACAGCATTGCGTTGGTTGGAGGGCCAGGACCCCCGGCGAGTGGGACCACTGAAGTTGGTGCAGCTCCGTTCCCTCATCAGCATGGCCCAGAGGCTGCACCATGGCAGTAGCCCCGATCCCTAGAGAAAGGTGGTTGGTCACCCATCGGCTACTGAGCACCTTGTGTCTTTGGGATGCTTATGGGACTCTTGGGATGCTTATGGGGCCGGGGACACCCATGGGTTTTGAGACACTCATTGGGTTGGGGATGTCCCACTGGGACTGGGGGCACCCATGGGGCTGGGGACACCAATGGGGCTGCAGAAACCCATGGAGCTGGGGATACCCTCATTGTTCCATGGGGCTGGGGACCCCTGTGGGGCTTGGGACACTCATACGGCTGCAGACACCCATGGAGCTGGGGATACCCTCATTGTTCCATGGGGCTGGGGACCCCTGTGGGGCTTGGGACACTCATAGGGCTGCAGACACCCATGGAGCTGGGGATACCCTCATTGTTCCATGGGGCTGGGGACCCCTGTGGGGCTTGGGACACTCATAGGGCTGCAGACACCCATGGAGCTTGGGACCCCCATGGGACTAAGGACACATAGTGATTGTCCCATGGGGGCTTGGGACATCCATGGGACTGGGGACACCCTGTTTGTCCTATGGGTTGTAAATGGAGGTCCCAACAATGGAGAGTCAACAATTTAGGGCTAATGGGATTGGGTTTTTTTGTGTGTGACACCCTCCATACGTTGCATAACCGAGGGTCGGTTGTATTTAGGAGGTGCTATTTTGTAATCCCAGGATGGTCTCTGGGAGATGAGATGAGTGCCCTCTGCCAACTCCACAGGGAAATGGAGTCACATTGGGACACTGGGGCAAACTGCTGCATTTCCATTTCCTGGGGTGCTTTCCTAAAGGGGTTGGTGGTACCCTTCCTGCTGCCAAAGTGTTTTCCTGCCAAAACAGGGAGATATGAATTAAGCAGCTCTTTTATCAACCTGATTTTGTTTAAATTTGAGCCTAAGTATTGTAAGAAAGGGGGAAAAAAATCACTAGAGCTAACTTGTGGGGTGGGTGTTTTTACTTGTTGTCTTTGCCTCCTAATTTCAGAGTTTATGAAGATTAAAAGGATTTTTATTCCTGCTCTGAGGTTGTCCTTTGTAAATGATCCCTCAGAGCCACTGCAGTGTAGGGTTTGGATTTGGGGTGGTCCTGTGTGGAGCCAGGGGTTGGACTCCATGATCCTTGTGGGTCCCTTCCAACTTGGGGTATTCCATGGTTCTATGGCTCATCCCAACTCTTCACTCCAAAATTACATCCCTATCCCTGTCTTGGTGCCATACCAGATGGACCCAGAGGTCCCTTCAACCTCAACCACTCTGTGACACTGTGACCTCCATCTCGCCCATCATGGTGGCACCAACCCCACTGCTGCCACCTCCACATGGATGCATCCCACTGAACTCAGAGGACAGAAGGAACCAGAAAAAGCCAAACTTGCCACCACACTGCCCACTTTTATTAGGTCCCACTCCATGGTGGCCACATACTTCAGCATCTCCCGCCTCCAGCGAGGATCTCCCAGAAAGCTCAAGGACCCTTTAGGGCTTTGGTTTGGGGTCACCATGGTTTGGTCTGGTGGCACCAGTCTTGAGGTTGATGTCACCAAGTTTTGGTCTGGTGGCTTCCATTTGGGATCACCAGGCTTTGGTCGGGTGGAACTAGGCTTTGGTTTAGGGTCACCATACCTCAGTCTGGTGTCACCAGGCTTCGGTTCGCTGGCCAACATGATTTGCTTTGGTGGCACCATTCTTCAGTTTGGTGTCATTGTGCTTGAGTCTGGGGTCACCATGCTTCGGTTTGCTGTCATGAATGCTTCGGTCTAGGGTCACCAGGCTTCAGTTTGGTTGCTTCAGTTTGGTGGCACCATGCTTTGGATTGGTGGCTTCAGTTTGGGGTCACCATGCTTCAGTTTGGTAGCACCATGTTTTAGTCTGGGGTGAACAGCCTTCAGTTTGGTGACACCATGGTTTGGTTTGGTGGCACCAGGAGCTGTGGTCCTCACCACCACAGGATGAGATGGGATGTCCATTAATCCTCCCCCATTTCGCACGCCCGTTCAGTGGCTGCTTGCACTGCATTCATGACAGTGGCCCTCAAAGCGCCCTTCTCCAGTTGGTACAACCCATGGATGGTGGTCCCACCAGGTGTGCAGACGTCCCCGCGAAGCTTTGCTGGGTGCTCACCGGTCTCCAGTAGCATCTTCGCTGCGCCCTGGAGATGTATGGGATCAAGAGGTTCCCTCAAACCTCCTTTTTGTTCAGGGATCACAGCATCATCTCATCATTGGATGGAGGATCACCATGTCCTCACACTGATCTATAGGATAAGGACCCCATAGAAGGGACAGCGATGTCCCCACAGAGCTCTGTGGCACATGGTCATCCCAAAGGGGACAGCCCTGTCCCCATGTCCCCACATTGCTCTATAGGGGAGGGACACCAGAGCTGGGGTTGGACAAGGCCGTCCCCATGTCCCTTTGCTGCTCTATGGGACAGGGACTCCAAGGGGTGGAGTCAGAGATGTCCCTATACTGATCTATAAGGAAGGAGCACCCAAGGCTGGGGATAGGGCTATCCCCACATCCCCATAACTGCTGCATAAGGACAACCTCATGGACTCACCAGCAGAGTCTGGGCTGTGATCCTACTGGCCAGGCCCACCGGCATCCCCATCTTCACAGCCCCCTCGGCCATGGCTTCAGCGAACAGATACACCTGCAGGGGAAAAGCAGTGGGGAGAAGAGGGGACCCCAAAAGCTGAGCATTCCAATATGGTGAATGGTACTTACGTAGGCAACACCACTGCCACTGAGCCCAGTGTGGATGTTGATATAGGGCTCGGGGACCTCCTCACACAGCCCACATGGGGACAGCAGGGACTGGAGCAGCTCTGCATCCCCATCCCTGACCCCAGTGCCACGGGAGAACACGGCAGCTCCCACCTGCAGTACGCAGGGCAGATTGGGCATCAGGCGCAGCACCTTCGTCCCTGCAGGGAGCAGCTGTGGGGGAATAGGGTCAGTGGGAGGTGATGGAGGTCAGCTGTGGGTTGGGGGATTGGGAAGCAGAGAAAGAGGAAAAAGAGCAGGAGGGAGAAGAGGAGGAAGAATAAGAGGAAGAGGAGCACACCCACCCGCTGCAGCTTCTGCAGGGTGACACCGGCCGCCAGAGAGATGAGGAGGTGCTGGGGGGTGACAGCAGGACGCAGCTCCTGCAGCACTGTGGGCAGCACGTGGGGCTTGGTGGCCAGGAAAACCACTGTGCTCTCCTGTAGCACCTCCAGGTTGCAATGCGTGGTGCGACAGCCCCACTCCTGCACAAGGGCAGGGGTCAGTGTCACAATGCCATGCCACAGCCCCATATCACAACCCCATGTCCCAACCTCGCAGCCTAACCCCACTGTCCCAACCCAATGTCCCAAATCCACATTCCAACCCTGAGGCCCAACCTCACATCCTGACCCCATGTCCCAACCCCATGTCCCAGTCCAACATCACAACCCCTGTGTCCCAACCCAGCACCACAACCCCTGTGTCCCAATTCAACATCCCAACCCCACGTCCCTCCCCCATGTCCCAACTCCAATGTCTCAATCCCAATGTGTCCCAAACCCAGTTTCCCAACCCCACATTCTGGCCACGTGCCCCAATCTCCCATCCCAACCCAACATCCTGACCCCATGTCCTGACCCCAATCCAATGTCTCAACCCCATGTCCCAACCCTGCATCCCAATCCCATGTTCTACCCCCATGTCCCAGCCTCAATGTTCCAATGCCGTATCCCAACCCCATGTCCCAGTCCCATGTCTCAACCTCATTGTCCTGACCCCATGTCCCCACCTCATGTCCCAGCGCAACATCTCAACCCCACTGTCCCATTCCGATTGTCCTGTTCACAGTGTCCCAACCCAGTGTTCCCTTCCAGGGGACACTTCAGGACCTTCCACTCTAATGTCCCTCAGAGCACTGCAGAGCCTTACAAAAGGTGACCTCAAATGCCACCTCCCGTTGGGGTTGTCACCCTGTCCCCATGCCACTCACCCGCCACACTCCCAGGTTGCGGTCCGAGGGAGCGCTGACAACAATGTTGCTGGCAGGGACCTTCCCTTGGGGACGAAAGAGACAGGGGTGGATGGGGTGGCCCATAGGATGCCCCAAAACCAGTGGGATAATGCATTGTCCCCAGCCCTGTTGACATGGGGGACATGGAGCAATGGGGATTGAGACACGCCATGGGGACAGCTGTGGGGACGTCGTTGTGGCACAATGTGGTGACAATGGAGGTGATCCTACATGTTGGGGTCCTGGGTTAGCACTATAGGGAGGGTTGTCACCATGTCCCCAAACTGCTCTATGGGACAAGGGACATTCCAGAAAGGTCAGACCTGTCCCCATGTCCTCACATTGTTCTATAGGGGAGAGACACCAGAGTTGAACAGGGGTGTGCAGTGCTATGGGACAGGGATGTCCAAGGTAGGAAAGACCTATCCCCATGTCCCCGCACTGCTCTATAGGACAGGGACATCCCAAGGGGGACAGCCCTATCCCAATGTCCCAGCACTGATCTATAAGAGAGGACACCAACTGTCCCCATGTCCCCGTGCTGTGCTATGAGACAAGGAGAGGACATCTCAAAGGGCAACGACTTGTCCCCATGTCCTCGTGTTGATCAATGGGACAGAGACATCCTAAAGTGGACATATCTGTCCCCACACCCCCGCAGTGATCTCTTGGGGAGGGACACCAGAGTTGGACAGAGGCATCCCCATGTCCCCATACTGCTCTATGGAAGAGGGTCATCCCAGAGGGACAGCCAGGACAAGGCTGTTTTGATCTATAGGAAAGAGTCACTGAAGTTGGGGTTGAACATAGCTGTCCCCATTTTGCTCTACCGGACACTGACACTGTTCTATGGGGGCAGGGCCACCTAGGGTGGGGGACAGAGCTGTCCCACACCGCTCTATAGGGCAGGACATCAGACCTGGGGCTTTCCCAGGGGTGTCCTCACGTCTCCCCCTCCCAAGACTCTGTCCCCCATACCTGCCCGCAGCAGCCCCCGGCCGAGGCCCCCCGCCATCATCCCGGCGCCCACGAACCCCACACGCAGCTCCTCCGCCTCCATCGCCCCGCGCCCCGCCCCCTCGCTCCTCTCCGCTTTCCCATTGATCAGATGAGCCACACCCACGCCCGGCGATTGGAGGGCGCGAGGACAAGGGGGCGTGGCCAAAGTGGGTACGCAGCTTCCGGGTGGTTCCGCGTGGTTTGGGGACAGCGTCCGGGGTGGGGCCACTGCGGGAGGCACAGTGGGGTGGGGGTGGGACATAGGGACACCCTCACATTTTGGGGACGTGCTGGGGAGAGTTCGTAACACTATTCAGAAGGTATCTATGCAGCTTTTATGGCCTGGATTTTTTTTTTTTGCGGGGGGAAGGGAGTGGGTGGCATCTCAACCTTTTTGGGTGCCCTCCACTCTTTTTTCTTCCTATAGAACACCCCCCTCCGTGTCCAGGCAGCCCTACAGCCTGGAATGGGGGTTTGGGCTGGAAGTGGGGGGTGTCTGTCCTTTACTGTGAGAGGTCTGCTAAGTGTCCCCCTGAATTTGGCGTGGTGGCATTTCATCTCCACCCCAGAGAGGTGTGAGGTGGTGGTAATGGCAGGCTGGAAATAGAGTGACTTGGGAGGGATGACCATGGGGTGTAGGATGGGAGTCAGAAACCCTAGGGTGTCCCCATTCAACCCCAGCATGTCCCCATGCTATGCTGGGGTATCTGTGCCACTCCAGGGTGTCCCCATCCTATACATGGGTTGGACACGTCACCACCCACGCCATGTTTTGCCGTGCCTTCATACCTGGAGCAGTCCCAGTGATGGTAGGAGAGCCCTGCTTAGCAGGATGGATGTCGCCAGTCCCTGGTGCCCTGGGGAGGACCAAGCTGAGCTTGGGGACAAGGTGTCTGGGCAAAGTGGCTGTCAGGAGTCTGCATGGTGTAAGCTTGAGCCAGGGGTAGGAGTAGGGTGGGTCCTGCTCCTTGGGACCAGCTGGGTCCCCCTTTAAAGCCAGGTCACAGAATTATAGAAGGTCTTCTTCTAGGAATTGGTGTTGTCTCTGTCATGGTCCCTTGGGCCATTGGGAGAGGTCCTGGTCTTGGAGCATGTGCCCAGGAAGGACTTCTGGGTGGAGGGGTACATCTCTGTGCCCTGCCAAACCCCTTTTTCACACAGCCAGGTGATGCCGGAACCAGGTGTAGGAGCTGAGCAGTGCTGGGAACCCAAACCCTACAACCCAAACCAGTTCTTGGCCAGCAATGGACCACATGGGACATCCCTTCTCCAGGGACACAGTGGGGTTGGTGTCACCCAGTGAGCACCATCAGTGACCTGACAGTCTGCGAACTGCTACTCTAATAGTTGGGGGCATCTCAGGGTCATAATGGATATCTCCTCCATAGGTCCCCATGGTCCCCTTCCCCTCTAATGGCTGGTGACATCTTGAGACCCCAGTGACGATGGGTGTCTACTCCACAGGTCCTTGCTGTCCCCATGGTCCCCATGCTAGGAGCTCACCAGGACCAGGCAGTGGTTTTGGTCCCTCCAGGAGATGCTTTGCTGGAGGCTATGGGACAGTCCCCATGCCGCTGCATTTCCCCATGCACCAAAAGCAACACCAAACACTCATCTGTAATTTCTGTGCTGCAGCAACAGCCTCAATCAGCTTCTTTATTACAACCTAATTACACATAATTAGTAGTGTACTCCATTACAGGAGCTGCCAGCCCATGCCCCAGGGATGACTGTGATCAATGCAACCATAGTGTCTGCTGCTGCTGCTGCCCCACTTGGGATCTCTCTGGGGGCAGCAGCACCTTTGGGACCCCCAATCTGCCTCCCAAAGCCCTTGGTGAGGTCTGCACCCTACAGCAGCTAGGAAGGGAGTGTTACCTGAGCAGGGTCTTTTCTACATAAGATGCTACTTGATGATTTTTCACTATTTTTTCCCCTTCTCCTTGCTCACCCTCAAGCATACTCAGGATCCTGGCACCCATTTGCTTTGGAAACATCACTGTCAGCCCCCAGACCCCATCCTCTGCCCCAGCAGAGGACAACCCTGAGTTAAAGAAGATGTGTGTGCACTGCTCCATCACTTCCTAGCACTGGCGTAGTTGGTGCTGAACCAGGTGCAGGTCTCTTTCACAGCTGGGAATGGAGAGATGCCATCAGTAGGGTTTGAGATGGGGAGCACAAGGGGATGGCCATGCAGTGGTGTTCCCCCTTCTCACCTTGTCTGAAGGGTGTGAACTGGAAGTTGGGGAGGTAGCGCCTGAGCTTGGCGTTGCTGGCGGTCTTCTTGAACTGCCCATCTGCCTTGGTTGTGTCAAACTGGGGTGGGAGGGATTAAGGGAAATGGGAAAGCATGGAGGCTGGGGTGGTGAGGCTGTGCTCTGCCACACATCCTGGCAATAGGCTGAGAGGTAATGACCTCAAATTGAGCCAGGTTCAGGTTGAGTATTAGGAAAGAGTGGTCAAACATGGGTTGACATTTGGACTCGATGATCTCGGAGGTCTTTTCCAACCTTAATGATTCTATGAGCGAGCATGGTGGGGATGGGTTAATGGTTGGACTTCGTGATCTGGGAGATGTTTTCCAATCTCCCTACACTAAAGGATACGACAAGCTCTCCCCTGAAGTCCATGGCCTCCACGATTGCCTCCGCAGCCTCTCTGATGGAGACTTCATCATCTTCTCCCACTGTGGAGATGGTGATGAGCTGAGGCCATTCTTTCCCCTTTCCCTCTTCCTCTTGGAATTTTGTCCTTACCTGACAAAATGATGGGCTCCACCTCCTCGTATTCCCGTAGAACCCAAATGAAGAGCCGGGCCAGATCCTACAGAGGAGCAGATGGCTCTTGGAGGACCCCAGGCCCTGAGGATCAATGCTACCCAGGACAACCCAGGAGGGCTCAGCCTGAGCTGAGGTCCCCCAGCCCCTTACGTCCCCCCCCCCACCCAAGTACTCCTCAAGGCCACACATACCAAAGAGTAGATGAATTGTCTTCGGGGTTTGCCTGTGCCCCATACAGTCAGAGCAGAGCCATTCTCTATGGGGAAAATGGAGAGAGCACTCATGAGCAACCCTACCATGAAAAAAAAAAACAAAAAACAAACACCATAATATGCCTTATCACACTCACGTTTGGCCAAGTACACCTTATGGATGAGCCCTGGTAGCACGTGGCCATCCTCAATGTTGAAGTTATCATGTGGCCCAAAGACGTTGGTGGGGATGACAGCAGTGAAGCGGCAGCCATGCTGCTCAAAGTAACCCCTGGGTGACAGCATGGGCTGGGTGAGTCTCTTTCCACTCAAACTATGATTCTGTGAGTTGTTGTGCCACCCCATCCAGCATAAACCAGCCCATAGCATGTCCCCAACTTGGCATGGCATCTCTGGTTGCCAAGGCTGGGTATCTCCCCATCCCCATCTAGGTGCTATCAGCACTGGAATTTCCCTTTGCCCCAGTAACTCCGAGATGCTCACAGCCCCCTGGCACCATGATGGTTCTCCCATGGCCCTCACACCTGTTCTGGACATCGATCATCCTCTTGGCATAGGAATAGCCAAAATTGGAGCTGTGTGGTGGCCCATTGTGGATCTGGGGACGAGAGACACCATGTGAATTCAGCAGGGACCATGTAGGGTAATTCAATGCAAGATTTTGGACATGAGGAGGTGGTGCAGTTTGAACATCATGGAGAGGTTCAAGGTTATGCTTTGCCCACAGACGGGTTGGATAAAGGACGGAGATCAGACAAGCCATACTAGTACCCAGCTGTGTCTCTGCAAATGGGAACAGAAATGCTCACCATGGTCTCATCGATGGGGTATGTCGTCTTGTCTGGGAAGATGCACGTGGAGAGGCACGAGACCACCTTCTGCACCCCACACTCATATGCAGAATGCAGGACATTGTCATTGATGTGGATGTTTCTCCTCTGGGGACACAGAGACATTTGTCAGCGTCATCATTTGGTGGAACCACCAAACCCTGCACCCCCGTGGGTGATGACTGCAGAAACCAGAGCAAGCTCAGGGAGGGGAAGGTTCTGCAGGACCCACTTGCTGGGTGCTCACCCAAAAATCCAGGTTGCAGCGGATGTTTTTGAAGAGGCCTCCGACCATAGCAGCCAGATGGATGACATGGGTGGGTTTATGCTTCTCAAAGAGGGCTTTGGTCTCTGCAGCACTCCTAGAGGGAGGAAATCACAGGGTTTATTGCATGAATATCCAACCTTTTGTCTTGGTTGTACTGAGTGAAGAGATATCTTCTTGGGGGCCACATATAAAATATGCCATTCTGTGGCTCTATGATCTTTAAGGCCCCTTCCAACCCAACCAGTCTATGGTTCTGTGATCCTTAAGGATCCTCCCAACCCAGCCATCCCAGGATACTATGATTTTTAAGGGCCCCTCCAACCCAAGCCATAGAATTATTAAAGTTGGAAAAGACCTCCAAGATTATCAAGTCCAACAGTCTTCCCACTCCACCATGCCCACCAAACCATGTCCCCAAGTGCCGCATCTACCCTTTTCTTGAAAACCTCCAGAGACAGTGATTCCACCACCTCCCTGGGCACAGAACCATCTGATTGGTTCTAAGATCTTTAATGTTCCATATAACACAACCATTCTATGGCTTAATGATCTTTAACGATCTTTCCAAACCAAGCCATTCTAGGATTCTATGATCTTTAGGGTCCCTTCCATCCCAACCCATTCTATTAGCGCAATGTGGGGCAAAAGGAGCGGATTGTTGGGGTTCTCCAAGACTCACGTCAAGTCGGCATCTCTGGAGGACACGAAGACCCACTCCTCATCCGGCCACCCCTTACCATCGGCCACCACCTCCTGGATGGCTCTGCCCACCAAACCAGTGCCCCCCGTCACCAGGATGCGTTTAGGCTTTGCTCCCTGAGCCTCCGTCATGGCCAAAGCCCTGTGCTGGTGGGACAGGGGGGGAATAAGGAAATATCACCTTGGGGGGCATCCATAGGGACCCCCAGCCCTGGCAGGAGAATTAAACTAATGGGATTATGTTTTCAGGGTTGAAGCTGTTTCTGCAAAAGCAAAGAAAAGGAAAAGGAAAGAGGAGTATCTGCCAGCGATGCTCCCGGGGCAGTAAAACTCTCGTCATCTGCAGTTGCTAATTAACGAAACCTGTCTGGTGCTGCCACGTGGCTACGGCACGGCACAGCCTCCCGGAAATGGCCGTGGAGAGCACGTCCATTCCCTGCATCTCAAAGCAGGGGTCTGTACCCTCCCCATACAGCCCTCTGCACCCCAATCCCATGTCAGCACCTCCACATCCCCCTGTGTACCCTAGTCCCAGAGCTGCACCCCCCCACACACCATAAATCCCGTGTCAGCACCCTCACACCCGTGCACCCCAATCCCAGAGCTGCACACCCTAAATCCCATGTCAGTACCCCCATGCCCTCCTGTGCCCCCAATCCTATTGCTGCCCCCCCGGTCCCCAAATGCCTGCAGAACCCCAGCTGCTCCTCTATTCCTCATCAGAGGGTCCCACCGTGGGACACACCGAGAAGCTCGCCCCACAACGGGGTTTTCCCCTCCCTTCTCTCCCGCCCCTATCTTGGGGTCCCCTCTCCCATCCCCATGTAGGATGGGGGGTGCTCTTTGATCCCAGTCAAATCACACTTTGTGGGGGGCACCCCCACCTGTGCCCCCCCCCCAAAACACACATGGTGAGGGGGGATCTCACCTCACCCCTATATCTCCATCCCATGCCGGAGTCCCCGTCCCCCCCCCCCCCCGCATACGCAGTCTCCCTCCGTCCGCACCTTTCGGTTCGGGCTCGGGCTCCGCCGCAGCCGCGCTTCCTGCGGGTTCCCATCCCCCCCCTCTCCCCGCACCGTCACCGCCGCCGCTCGGATCCTCGGGAAATGCAGTCCGGCACCGAACGTGCACATGTGCGTTTGCAGCTGGCCGCAAACACGCATGCATGCACACATGCACACACGCATGGCAGCTGGCTGCAAGCACACGCCTGCATACATGCACACACATGCACACGCACGTGGCAGCTGGCTGCAAACACCCCCGTGTATGCATACATGCACACATGTGCATTGAACATGTGCATGGCAGCTGGCTGCAAACATATCTGTGTATGCACAGCCATATGTGCGTCCCGAGTTCCTATCTTGCTGCAGGGGAAGGGGTGTGCAGGTTCCACCCCCCTCCTCCTTAATGCTCAGCTTTGCAAAAGGGATTTCAATGAGCAAAGGCTTAACCACCTTCAGTGCACTTACAGAGGAGATTATAACCGAGCAGAGCTTTCTGGTGGGTGGGGAGGAGGTTTCAAAGCCCCTCCAGCTGGCTCGTCCTGTGGGATTTCTGCTGAGCAAAGGCACCGCTCTCAATTAATTAAAATACTGAAGAATGGGACTAAGGGAGAGCCAGGAAGAAATCTCCTCCCAAGGAGATGTGGTCTCATTGTGGAGGAGTAATAGGATCTCACAGCTTTTCAGTCGTTTTCTCCCTCTTCCTTTCTAGTGGCTGAGTCCTGGAAGAGGAACATGCCCTTTTCTTGTTAGAAATACTGAGGAAAACCAGTTTAACCCCTTCCTGAGGGCTGTTTTTCCCCAGCACATCAAAGGATGCAACCTTGTGCTGGTTGTCATATGACCAGCCATGTCACATCTGTCCCCTTTCCCAGCTGGGTGAGTCCCAGCACGTCACAGAGTCATAGAATCATAGATTGGAAAAGACCTCCAAGGTCACCAAATCCAACCCCAACTCATCCCCACCAAACCATGTCTCTAAGTGCCACATCTACATGTGTCCCCATAACCTAGGCTATAGGGTCCTGCATGCTCACTCCATGGGATGAACCTGCAGGTTGGACCCTCCACGCCCTCCATGGATGGGCATTTTTGGAGAAAGACCTCCAAGATCACCAAGTCCAACCCCAACCCATCCACACCATGCTCACTAACCATGTCCCCAAGCGATACACCTCCATGTTTCCTGAACTCTTCTGGGGATGGTGACTCCACCACCTCCCTGGGCAGCCCATTCCAATGCCTGTCCACTCTTTCACAGAAGAAATTTTTCCTAATATCCAGCCTGAACTTCCCCTTGTGGAATCTTCCCCAGGACATGGGATGCACTAATTTCACATGTGGAGTCTACAATGAGATTCTGAGGGCTGAAGCTGCCTTTCTATGCAAGAAAATCCCTTGTTTGCCCTGCAGACATCATCCCATCTTTCATCCACCAGCCGCAGTCAAACTAGCTAAGCCAGGGAAATGCAGAAAGGCCACGGAAGATTTTCCAGGTGCCAGTGGGAGGAGAACAGCTTTCTGCTGGGAACTTCAGAGCGTAATCCTGGATAACTCGTGTTTCTGCCGAGGAGTTGCCACACTCAGCTGGAGCCAGAGCCTGGATAACACCGCCATCCTGAGTTAACTGTGGTGCTGGGTTTAAAGATGCTAATTATGGAGCCAATTACTCAAGTAATGTTGAGGCATGAAGGAAGATCACAGGGAGAGTTGTAAACGTGCAGTGACTGCACAGGATGGGGCAGACTTGTGGCTCTGAAAATTTGGCTTTTTACATAATCTAGCAAGATCTGTCAAGCTAGGGATGAAAGCAAGGAGAAGATCCTTATGTTGAGGTGTCTCCTGTGTGGCACAAAGCAGAAGACCTTGCATCAGGCATGGTAGAGCTTGGGTGACTGTCATAGCTGGAGAACCTCTGTGTCGTCTCTGTAAGGAAGCTTCCTTGTGGGTGACCTATTTCTCTCCAACTGTCTGGTCATCTCCAGCTCTGCTCTTTCCTCCTGGGAAAGTGAATACAAGCTGCCCAAATGCATCGTGCCCCAGAGTGGAAACCAGCATGCAGCGTTGATTCAAGGAACCAGCATGAAAGCGAGCACAAAATGATGAGTCAAGGACAACAGCCATGGTTTTTCCTTGAAATGGGAGGATCCTCTGCATAGGAAATGGGAACTAGTAACAATTCAAATGGAAAATTTCTGGACATGGGTTAAGGAAGGAATAAATCTGATGCCTTGCAAACTCATAGGATTGGAAGATTTTGTTGTGCACTGTCATCATCGTCATCACTTTGCATTTGGTCCTTCAGTCCTCTTGAAGGAGAGAGGCAAAGAAAAGACCATGCGTGCCCACCATGGTCACGCATAGTCACCATGACTGCTCTGTGACAGTTGTGGAATTCTGGGGAGGCTGAGAGTCACAATGGGATCAGACACTGGGTGTGGGGCCAACCACACCCCAACCTGTAGCTTGGGAAGGTGAAAGTGGACCTCCTCCAGCAGGTCCCTCCTGTTGTGTGCCTGGCGTGGGATCTCCTAAGGTTGAGGCATGAAGAAGGCAGACAGGTTGGGCAAGAGGACAAACAAGGTGACATGGTCTCCGGATTCTATGGGGTTGTTGGTGAAGGACGGATGCGAGAGAAGCATGTGCTGGTCCATCCATGCTTCCAGGAGCAACAGCGGTCTGGGTGGTGGAGGACAATGTGGCTTTGAGCTCTTCCCCAGTGCTCTCCGAACTTGTCTGAGCTGAGTGTACCCAAACCAAGCGGCTCTGGAGCAAGTTGAGGCTCAGACATCCTCTGACATCCCAGAGGGCCTGGCTGCTCAGGCATGTCACAGGGCTGCAGGGAGGTGAGGTCTGCACTGTTCCAGTCCAGGGTCTGACGTTGAGTTGGCTGAACTCCAAAGGTGAGCAACTCTCTCTCATAAAAGCAAGTATTATGTGAACTTTTTTCTTACATTGATTAGAGTTTACTATAAAACAAACTGAAATAAACCCCTCCAGGATAACGGGGCATGTCTCCAGGGCTGATGAGCTGTTTGCACTAAATCACTGGATGAAAAGGCTGAACAGATCCGAGCCCATTCCAGCTCTCCTTGCCTGGCTCCGAGGCAGGTGATGCTTGGTTTTGATTCCAGGGAAGGGCTTTGTTTCTAGGTAAAAGTTTCATGTTTGAAACGAGGCCGACTCCAGCTGTGCACTGAGCTCTGGACTCCAGCTGCTCTGGAGAGGTTCTCTTAATTTGCTTTTGATGAATATTTCAGTTCTGCCAATAGCCCTGGAGACTGCAAGTCTTGCTCCTCAGCTCACCTGTTTTGCAGGAGCCATCCTGCACAGCAGGAATTACAGAAAGCAAAAAAATTAAAGGAGAAGAAAAAGTGAGCGGCATTGGTGATGGGCAAGTTGGGGGATATGCTTGCTACTCAGATATCTGCATTTGCGGTCCCAGTGTGGGAGGGTGGCACAGGGAAAGTGCCCTCATCTCTGTGTACGAGCAGGACCAGGGAGGTGAACATCCCCCTACACTTGGCACTGGTGAGGCTGCATCTTGAGTACTGTGTTTAATTTTGGGCCACTCACTAGAAGAAAGACATTGAGGCGCTGGAGTGTGTCCAGAGAAGGGCAACAAAGCTGTAAAAGCTCTGGAGCACAACTCTAACAGGGAGCGACTGAGAGAACTGAGATTGTTCAGTCTGGAGAAAAGGAGGCTGAGGGGAAACCTCATTGCTCTCTACAACTACCTGAAAGAAGGTTGTGATGAGGTGGGACTCAGCCTCTTCTCCCAGGTAACAGCAACAGAATGAGAGGTAATGGCCTTAAGTTGTGCCAGAGGAGGTTCAGGTTGGATATTAGGAAGAATTTCTTCTCTGAAAGAGTGGTTAGGCATTGGAAAGGCTGCCCAGGGAGGTGAAGGAGTCACCGTCCCTGGATGTGTTCAAGAACGGTGGAGATGTGACACTGAGAGTCGTGGTCAGTGGGCACGGTGGGGATGGGTTGGGTTGGACTTGGTGATCTTGGAGGTCTTTCCAACCTTAATGATTCTATGACTCTGTGTTTTGGGGTCCTTGCCATGGGTGGTCCAGGAACTATTAGTTCCTGCCACCAAGACAAAGGTCAGTGGATCCCACTGAGAATGCTTGAAATATCCTTGGAAGAGGTAGAAACTGTGAGGTTAGACAAGAAGTAGAACAGGTTATCCAGAGAATTTTTGAAGATTCTGTCATTTCAGATACTAGAAACCCAAACAGACCTGATCCTGGACAGCCTGCTGCACTGTACTTGAAGTGGACAGTTGTAGTACATAGTTTCTAGAGGGCCCATAAGAAGTAAAAGATTCTGTATTTTTTCTGATACTGATAGAGTCCGGTTGGGGGAGAAAAGCAAGTCTAGCGTGTGCTTGAGTTTGTGAGGAGCGGTGCACTCGATACAGTAAGGGGAGGGGAAGCCATCCAGAGGGACCTGGACAGGCTGGAGAACTGGGCCCATGAGAACCTGATAAGGTTCAACAAGGACAAATGCAGGGTGCTGCACTTGGGCCAGGGCAATCCCAGGTATTTATATAAACTGGGGGAAGAACTCCTTGAGAGCAGTCCTGTGGAGGACTTGGGGGTCCTGGTGAATGAGAAGCTATACATGGGCCAGCAGTGTGTGCTGGCAGCCCAGAAGGCCAACTATGTTCTGGACTGCATTAAAAGAGGAGTGGCCAGCAGGGAGAGGGAGGGGATTGTCACCCTCTGCTCGGTTCTTGTGGGGCCCCATTTGGAGTACTGCGTCCAGGCCTGGGGCCCCCAGCAGAAGAAAGACGTGGAGCTCTTGGAACGGGTCCAGAGGAGGGCCACGAAGATGATCAGGGGGCTGGAGCACCTCTCCTATGAGGAAACGTTGAGGGAACTGGGCTTGTTTAGCTTGGAGAAGAGAAGGCTCCAGGGAGACCTCATTGTGGCCTTCCAAAACTTGAAGGGAACGTATGAAAAGGAGGGGGAATGATTGTTTACAAGGATGGATAGCGATAGGACAAGGGGGAATGGTTTTAAACTGAGACAGGGGAGATTTAGGTTAGATATTAGGAGGATGTTTTTCACACAGAGGGTGGTGATGTGCTGGGACAGGTTGCCCAGGAAGGTTGTGGATGCCTCATCCCTTGAGGCATTCAAGGCCAGGTTGGATGTGGCTCTGGGCAGCCTGGTCTAGTAGTTGGCAACCCTGCACACAGCAGGGGGGGTGAAACTAGAAGATCATTACAATCCTTTTCAACCCAGGCCATTCCATGATTCTATGATATGTTCAAAAGAGCCTTGGTGTGCCCGTATCTTTGCTTGGTGGTTAGTCCTGGGTGATGTGCTGGAATTCCAGCCAATGCCCATCTGAGGTCTTGTTGGTAACATCCCAGTGCTAGGAGGTTTTGGGGCGCTATTGACCCACTCTGATGGCCTCTAGAGCCATGTCTTTGTAGTGGGTGAAGTGGGAAATCTCTGGATAAAGAAAGGAAGAGAAGGCATCTGAGGCTGGCGTGCATGAGAAATTTATTGAGGAACGCAAATGAGAACTAAGGAGTGCCAAGAGAAAGGGCCAGGGTCTGACCTGCATGTGGTGTGACCATCAGCCTCCTTCCAGAGAAAAAGAAGGATGCAGAAAAGAATGTAGAAGAAGATATAGTTTTTCACAGGCCCTGTATACATGCAGTGTGGTCTGGTCTCCATTCCAGCCTCCTTTTTTACAATCATGAATGAAGAGGCAAGGTTAAGGGGCTGCTGATCCCGTGTACCATTGGTGATATAGAGATGTGAGCTCAGTGCGTGAGGCGCCTTGCAGGGTGCTGGTGGTTGCT